>NC_056746.1:650477729-650625229 GCF_019279795.1 Protopterus annectens
ATCGAGATGACATCGCCAGGACTGCAGACCATCAAACACCGGGAACATTGAAAACTTTCCACTGGAAAAGAACCACTTGGCCACCATGGTGAACATTGCCCTTTTCCCACTGTAGAGCAATCTCGGAGTTGGTATATTTAGCTAGGGGATGTGGAGGGCAGAGCCCCCCCACATGGGGGCTATTGAAGGCAGAACCCCTCACATTGGTGGGTTTGATTTGCTTCTGTATATTGAGTTAGTGGTTGTTTTCCTGGGGTTAGTTTTTGATGTTCCGAGTGTTCGATAATCTGATGTTCTACAGCTTCGGCAATTTCTCAATGATATGGGATTTGGTTAAATATTAATTCTATACTTTGAAGTAGACATATATATATATATATATATATATATATATATATATATATATATATATATAGAACACACACACACACACACACACACACACACACACATTTCTATATCTATATCTATTATGTTATCATATCACTTTTGTATAGTTAGTTTATATTGTGTATAAATGTATTAATGTATATATATTTATATATAATATGAGCATACTACATTTAATATATATGTATATATTTATATGTATATGAGCATACTACCTTTAGTCAAACACTCACTAAATCAAATATAGATTAATCTAGCTGAAAATATCAAAAAGCTAGAGACTGAAAAAAGCAAATTGAAAAATAAAAAAAAAAAATTATATGACCCTGCCATGTGGGATGCTGCATCCCACACACTCCCTGCTTCAACTCTGTCTTAAATGCCTCCTTCTTTCTTCAAACCTATGTATTACAACAGTGTTCATATATCTTATGCAATGGTTATTTTGCCCTTATGCATCATCTATGCTCTCCAGGCAGTGAGCAAAACTAATTCTTTGGGGTTGGTCATCAAACTCCAAGTAAGTAAGTAAGTTAATAACAGACTCCTCTTTAGGAAGGCTTTTAATGTTTTAACTTTTCATCTAAATTAATTGTTACGTCAGTATATTTATTGTTTTGTCTGGCATTTGTGTAAAACATTTTGAACATTGAAAATGTACTAGTTGAAATACATGCTTAGCAGTTTATTGCCTGTTTAGCAATATATTTTCATCATGAATCAGCCACATCTGAATACATGATGAGTTGCCAACTATGTTTTGCATACATTGGTACTAGAGGCAGTGTTCACTTTTGCTTCACTCAGGACTGTTATCACCTGTAATTAATTCACTTGGGACACTTGCATATAATGACTTTTTAACAGTGTTTTATAGTTTTGGAAACAGCATATACTCTCGATGGTGACCAACACTGACTGAGCTCCTGTATTATAGAAATACTATGATTTGTAGCTCAGATAAATATAGCTTTGTTTTCACAAATATAGAAATTATATGAGTGGTACCAAATGCTTTTTGTGTTTTTGTTTTTGATAGCTCAGCAATATGTATAATAGAATGCATTTCGTAATGGAATATTACATACAGAGAAAAATAAATTTTCTATAATCATTGTAGTCTGTTACTGACATTTGACATTATCCAAACCCAGCACTGCACCTCCCCAGTACAAACACAGACAGCTTCTCTCAAGAACTTGTCAAGCAAGGATTACTAAACAAAAATAGTTAAATCGTTAATAATAATTTAAAGCTGGTATCTCAGGGACTTTCTGTATGCTTATTCTGAATGTTTGCTTTGTGAATAGTTTATCTTGCATCACATTTATCTATATATCTGTATCTATTGTGTTTTATATATATATATATATATATATATATATATATATAGTGTGTGTGTGTGTGTGTGTGTGTGTGTATGCCTATATATATATATATATATATATATATATATATATATATATATATATACACACACACACACACACACACACACACACACACACACACATACACACACACACACTATATATATATATATATAAAAACACGATACAGATATATAGATAAATGTGATGCAAGATAAACTATTCACAAAGCAAACATTCAGAATAAGCATACATAAGATTCTACAGTAATACTTCTTGACACAGTTAAAGCAAAATATGCAGGATTAACGTGATTTGTCTGAAGCAAAATGGAATGCTTTCATGTGTTGCTGCCATCTGCATGCAGTACAGCTGATATATAATACATGTCCATCATTTTTATCACAATCATCTG
Source organism: Protopterus annectens (assembly GCF_019279795.1). Classification (NCBI taxonomy): domain Eukaryota; kingdom Metazoa; phylum Chordata; order Ceratodontiformes; family Protopteridae; genus Protopterus; species Protopterus annectens. The sequence continues at coordinate 650,479,905 of NC_056746.1, forward strand.
AGCACACAGAACCAACTGTAACTGCTGGATAGGGTTGGCAGCTGTCTGTTGGAAATGGCTGATCCTCTCCTTGTTTGCTTAGTTTAAACAGTTACTTTCTGGATTTGCAAAACTAAGTAAGATGGACTACTTAACTGGATATTTTAGAGATGCAGAGACAAAGCAACTGTATTTACTGGGGTTTTTGTGGGTGAAATTCCTAATTGAATGATGTTTGCTCATTATTTTGGCTTTGTAAGACTAATGTGATTTGTGTGAAGTAACATGAAATAGTTTAATATGTGGCAACTGTTCATGTAGAGTAATGATGAAATTAATTTTATGTCCATCCTCTTATATCACAGACATCTAAATTGTATGCAGAAGTTGCAATAACTGCTTCACGAGGGTTGGGTTGTTCACATGAAAGTAACAGATCCTCTTGTTATTTTCTCAGTTTAAACAGTCAGTTTTTGAATGTATAAAATACGTTACAGACATCCAGACCTTCTGGGAACCTGATGGCTCCTATACTCCAAAGCTTTATAATAAGATTTGGACACAGGCTTAGTAGTGGCATCTGCCCTGAACTGCACTTAGCTTAGCCCTGCTCAGTGGTGTCCCATAAAGGTTGCTGTAGCTTCTTTAACTTTTCCTCCCAAACCTCAGAGGTATGCACAATTTACTATAGCTTGTGTTGGGCTGGGAGCAGTGTGAGTCTTTTTTTTCACCTTTACTCATAAACTTCAGAGGTGTGCACAGGGAGGCACTACAGCTTGAACAGGAACAGTGAAATGTCTAAAAGTAACAAGCTGTAAATATTACTATGATCTTTCTTATTTTCACTTTCCTCACAATCACACATCAGGTGCATATACAGATGGCTGTTTTTTTTGACAAGGATATGGAGGCATTTTGTTTATATATATATATATATATATATATATATATATATATATATATATATATATATATATATATATATATATATATATATATATAAACATCAGCACATTGAAATATGCTGTATTTTTTTTTTTTTTTTTTTTAGTTTCTTCCCTGACTGACATTAGAGAGTACACAGATGTTACCTGTCTTTTGGGGGTAGGGACAAGAAGGCATGCTGTATATATGTATGACAGCAACAACTTGAAATATATGACTGTGGCCATTTGTTCTTTCACTTTAATCCCATTCTAACACCAGAAGGGTGACTATATATTTTTTGAGCAGAGGCAGGGAGGAAGGTACTACTCCCAGATATGATATATATAGATATGATATATGTAGCCTCCTAAACATTTCTCTTCTCAATTTATTGGGAAGTGCTGCTTGTCATCCTTAAGCATTAAGCATTAGATACAACTTACTTCTTCCCTGAAATAAAAAAAAAAAATAAGTCTGAATTTCTTTACTCTCTCTGTCAATTTTTGCTTAGGCTTTCATTGATCAGAAGATTGGAAAAATATCTAAAATATTTCTGAGATATATGGAGGAGGGTGTGTGGGTGTGTGTGTGTGTGTGTGTGTGTGTGTGTGTGTGTGTGTGTGTGTGTGTGTGTGTGTGTGTGTGCATGTATGTCATTCTGCCTTTGTATGTGCAGGGGGATATCCATGGGCTGGGCTATGTGCTTCTGACCTTAGCAAGCTAAAATACATTACTGTGGCTTTTAAGTAGTCATTCATTCTGTTAAGCACAGTCATACATCTTAGATGTACACAAGGAATAAAGTGGCTATAATTTGTGGGTATAGGTGTGTGTGTGTGTGTGTGTGCTTGCACATGAGTGTACTGGATTGTTTTATTTGCTTCTGATAGCAGTAAGTTGCACTACATTACTGTGGTCATCTTTATTAACTGGTTGTAATTGCTGGGTATGGGGTATTTCTGTGGATGAAAATTAGTCTGATTGATCCTTCTGTTAATTATTCAGGTGGCTTTGCAGAACTAGTTTTATTTGTGTGATTCAATCTGGAATACTTTACTATGGCTACTGTTTGTGTAAAAGAAAGTTGAACTACATTACTCTATTTCTTATCACAATAATACATTTAAAATGTACACAGTTAATAAAATGGCCACAGTTGCTGGGTCCAGGGTTTGGCTCAATGTGAAATAAAGTGACTGACCCTGCTGTCATTTGCTCAAGTTAAACAGTCATTATTGTGGCTTTGTGCGACTAATGTGTATTTGTATGAAGCAAGCTGGAATTCTTTATGATGACTGTGAAACAAAGGTGAGCTACATTACTGTGGCTATTTATTATAATTAGGCATGTCAGGTGTACACAGTCAACAAAGTGGCTTTATAACTGTTTTGTACAGGGACCGTCTGTGGATGAAAATGACTGGCCCTGCTGTCATTTGTTCATATTAACATTCATTAATCTGACATTGCAGGACTAATGTGTATTTATCTGAAATAAGTTGGAAAACTTGTTTGCATAAAACAAAACTGAGATATATAATTATTATATATTTTTTTATAGTCAGACATTTACAGCATACATAGTCAATAAATTGACTATAACTGATGGGTATGCGGGCATCTGCAGATGAAAACAACAGACACTACTGTCTTCATCAAGTTATGGTTTGCACATCATTACTTTCAGTTCTGCACATAATACCTATAGAATATAGGTATTATGTGCAGAATGCCTATATTCTATATACCCCATTTTAGAAGTTTTGTGATTTCATTTCACTTATAGACCCTTATAAACACTATTGTCTAACTTTAATAAGCAGAATCTTGCCACCCTGATTCTTGCCTCCCTTCTCCAATTGGAGTATTATCCCCTTTTAGGACATGTGGAAGAAATGAATTCACATCAGCATGCTTTGCACACTCAAAGTCAGAGGGCACTAAAGTTATGGTGGCTGAATTTTGTTTGAGTTGTCTGAGAAAAGACATTTAGGATAACTGCACCAGCTACATGGAGTGAAAGCAATGTTGCTTCTTTCTGAAGACTGTTTAATGAACATTTAGCAACCATTTATAAATGCCACCATTTCAAGGAAGTGACTAAACACAATTTAAATAGTGGGTAAGCCATATGCACAAAAAAGTCATGCTCAGCTATGTGTGCCGTCTTGTAATACCTTCCTGCAAGTTCCAAAAGCCTTCAGATTTGTACCTCTACTCATATTTTAAAGAGTACTTTTCATTATCTCTGTGTCTCTGACCTGTGTCATGGCTGAATACGTTCCCCAAACCAGTCTACTTACCAACATAAAAAACAAACAAACAAACAAACAAACATATTAATAATGAATGCTAAGAACAATATACATATCAAGAGTGAGCAAAATGATAATTTAAAAATTTTTAAAGAGAAAATGTCCTTCCCCAGTCATCATCCCCAAGATGTTCAGGTTAGGCCTTGGTCTTTCTACAGTGGTGACTCCAGATACTTTGTTTCTACTGCTCTCATTTCTTCTTCCTTTCCTACTATTGTGGTGGTTGTCATACGGGGAACAGATATTGGCTGAGAATGTGCTTAACACTTGATCAAATTCTAATGTTATGGAGAGGAGTTGTCATCTGAGCCATGGATACCTAAGGATCTGCTGGGAGAGGCTCAGGCATTGGCCTCTGGAACATCTGAATCTCCTTTGTTGTAGCCTGCAAAAGAATTGCAGAAGGATACATTGATGTGTTGTAGCAGCAGACCCTTCTTTAATGTCCAGAATGCAGCTGTGTAACAATATAACAAATATTCAAATGCCTTAGAATCTCACCTTTTTTCCTGTTTATTTTGTGTAAACAAACAAATCCAGATGTAAGGAAGAAGTACTTCAACATGGTTTAAATAGACAATTGTGTAATCAGTCATGAGAACAGACCTGCGAAGGTTTGCACAAATGAATTGTAATAGCCTGAAGGACAAAGGAGAACTTAAAATAATATGCACATTGTCTAATTAGAAAAAATGTTTGATAACCTTCAGCTAAAACACTGATCAGACAGCTTGACTTTGTGGTATATGATAAATTAAAATGTACATATCTGTAGCTTAAGAAGTTCTTAATATGTCTATCTTCTCTCTGTTACTAGTGTAAAAATGGATGCAGTCCTACTACAGAACATGAAATCATTCAACTAAACAGTGTTTCCCTGTTTAGGTAGTTAAACACTACTATTACTAGAATTTGTGTCATTTTAATTTATTATGTTTTGTATTTTTTTTTAAATGTACATCTCTGGAACAAGCAACATTTGGCCTAAAAAAGCCTCAGACACATTGACTATACTATAGGTAGGCAATGACTTTAAAAGCCAATCCGCTCTGTGAGAGCCGATTCTTTACAGCATAATATTAAGTGCCTTAAGGTCCTTTATAACACACTAATAAGTACCGACATGTATATTACAGCGCCACCTAAGCACTTTTTCCTTACCTGAGGACCTTTTAGACATATCTAAGTCCTCACTCTGAAGCCAGACATCAGATGTATTTTGTACTCCTTTTTCTCAGAATGTTACTTCATTATCATACAAAACAAGGCTACTGCAATGCCCCCTGAGTGCCTACCCTTACCAGGTGAATTTTTCTATTATTCTCATCCTCCCTTAGAAGCCAGTAAAGGGCCCTTAAATACATAACTTGCACATAGTGAATAATAAAGGGCTAGGAATATATATACCCCCCTACAACAGTGCTAATAAAAGGGGCTGACTATGTAATGTTTTAAAGTTGTCATATATTGCTGCTGGCAAGTGTCCATAAGTATTTACAAACTCTGATGTAATTAGCTTTTCTAATGTGTTGTATAGAGCAGAATTGCTTTAACTGCTTTATATATTTACTGGTTGATAACTACTGCTCCATAATGTCTTACATTGCTGCTGGCAAAGTCCTTACTGGTTTTTATAAACTCTGATTTAATTAGTTTATGTGCTGCTGCCAAGTACAACAGAATTTATTTTATTTTTTAACTGATACTTATACTTTTATTGTTATATAAAAGGGATAAACAAGTGCTGCATCATATAATCTTGTATTGCTGATAACAAAGACTTAATATGTATCACTGCTAACCAGCTCTTATGTTCCTGCATATGACTGTTAATCTCACTATGCATATGTTTATTTTTTAAATGTACATTGGATACTGCAAGAATTGTGTCAGGGTTTGATTACTGCTATTTTAGAAGTTCTATCTTGCTTTATTATAGGTTCATAGGTTCATAGGTTCATAGGTTCATAGGTTCATACTAGGCTATCTGCCCAAGGGCATTTATAAGCCTAGCCCATAGTTATGTGGCTTTCGCCACCCCTTTAGTTTGAATAAAAACTATGCCTATCATTTTTCTGTGCCTCTGTCAAGCAGTGACACTGAAGTAATCCCTGGGGTATATCTGCGATCTCCCATCCATTGGTCAAGATTCCTCTTGAACAAGGCCAGCGAGGTGCTCTGCCTCACATGTACCAGGATTTTGTTCCACAGCATAGGGAGTCTCTGGGTGATGAATCTGTCCCTCCAGCACGTTCTATTTATAACCGTGTCAAGGTTTAAGTCTCCGCCCTTGTGGTTCTGAGGGATCTAGATTTTTGAGGTGAAGCATATTCATCAAATCTGGGTTTGACATGGCCTTATATGTCAGGCACAGGTCACCTCTGAGCAAGCGGTATGAGACTGAATAAAGCTGGAGTTCTTTCAGTCGGGCAGCATAAGACATATTTTTGAGACCCTTTATCCTTTTGGTGAGGAACTTTTGGGGCCTTTCAAGCTGCATCAGGTGTCTGGTCAGATACATTCGAATGGGGCATTGTACTCAATCATAGGTCTAATGAGTGATGAGTACAGGGGACGATGACCTCCCTTGATCTAGATGTGAATCCCTTCATGATCAGGTGGGTGATATAGAAGGTTTTCCTAACTACTTTAGCAACATGAGTGTCAAGCGAAAGACTACTGTCAACTTGGGTCCCCAGATCCCTGATGACTTTTCTGTGCTCAGTGGATTGTCACCTATATGGTAGCTAGGGGTAACCTTGTTTTTCCCGAAGGGTATGACTATGCATTTTTGGCGTTTAACTTCAGGCCATGGCTCTGGCACCAGTTATCTGTTTCTGTGAGGCCCTTCTGGAGGATATCTGTGTCAGATGTGTTTTCGACTATGGCCCAGTTTGCAGTCATCTGCAAACTTTGTCAGCCATAACCCTCCTGTGTTTGCTTGTACTTCAGAAAAGTAGATGCCGAACAAGAGTGGACCCAGGACTGAGCCCTGTGGGACACCACTTGTGACAGGCTTTGAGTCTGACATGGCTCCAGCAACTCTGACCCTGTGGGTTCTGTCGCTTAGCCAGTTTGCAACCCATCTTGTGATGTATGGGTTTACATTCAAGCTGATGAGTTTTTCGATGATACCTGAGTGGGGTATTGTGTGGAAGGCCTTTGCCAGGTCGAGGTAGGCTGTATGGACTGCCTTTCCCTCATCAATGGCCTTGGTGACTGTCTCGAAAAAGTCAACCAAGTTTAAGAGGCAGGATCTGCCTTTGACAAAGCCAAACTGGGTTGGATCCAAAGTCTGCAAGTTCCCTATGTCTTTATTTATGAGTTCCATTATGATCCTCTCCATGGCTTTGCAGATAAGGCTTGTCAAGCTAATGGGGCGGTAATTTCCAGGGTCTGTGGAGGCACCGCCCTTATGAAGTGGGACCACAGTCGCCGTCGCCACTCCTTGAGCGTATCCTGAGGTGAGGCTAAGATTAAACAGCTGTCCTAACTGTGGGTTTAATTCCTCGTTGAGTTCATGAAGCACACAGCCGGGGACACCATCCGGTCCCATGGATGCTGTGTTTTTGCCTTAGTGAGGGCAGTTCTCACCTGGGCGTTGGAGATGTTTGGGGGCTACAATCCTCTGGAATAGATATCTCTCCTTTTGGGGGAGGGGAGAAGTTTGCACTGAACCTGTCAGCCAGTATGTTAGCAATGTGTGTAGGTTCAGTAATTTTCACATCATTTTGAACTAATTCTGAGCATATCTGGGAGTTTCCTCCTAGGTTTCTAACATAGCTAAAGAAGGCCTTATGATTGTCTTTAGAGTCCTTGGCGATTTTTCTCTCAAAATTTGCCTTGGATGATTTTATGAGAGCTCTTAGTTTTTTACTTATAATGATCAAAGGTGTCTTACCTTTCAAGGATTTTGCTCTATCTATGTCTCTTATCTATGTCTCTTATCCTCTATCGTGTCTCTCTTGCCTCCTAAAGATACTCTACTCATCCCAGGCTTCTAGTGCTAGTCAGCAGGAAGCTAAGAACCCTCTCCAAATATCGGTGGGTCACCTCATTGCATGGTAATTCTACAATCCCCTATCAAGGAAAACAGTAAAGTATGTCTGCTGACTAATTCCAACAAGAAAGACTTTCTACTGACTGTACCATATTTTACATGTCATACCCAGGCCTGAGCTAGGACAGCCAGCAGCCCTTGCTTTCCCCTTCTACATAACCTTTCACTATCTCTTCCCTCCCACCTGTATAGATCCCCCCCTTGTTTTTTTCCTTTTTATTCCCACTTTCCTATCTGTAGTCTACCATTGTTACTCCCTCTCAATCTAACTAGCTATACCAGACTTGCCCACTAGATGGCACCCTAATTCCAGACTTTTCTACTCTTACCCTTTTTTCTCTTTATCAACTCCTTACTCCATTTCTTAAATTCAGTAGTCCCCGAAGTGCTATTAGCTGCCTCTTTTGCTTTTTCCTTCTATTTTACTGTCCACTGACACCTCCCCACTCCTCTCTCCCTTTTCTTTTCTTTTTTTTCCTTTCCCCTGCACATATACATACTACAGACACTTTCTAGCCCTTATTCTTTTCCATTCTATCACTAGAACTAGCCTAGCTGATTGTTATTCATTAACTGCTTCAGTATCTGTTTCTACCCGCTCCGTTCGCCCTGTGGGATCACTCTGCTCCCCTCCCTACCCCCAATTCCCACCCACCCCCAGGGGTCCTTCCTTTATACTTCCTAAACCACACCTCTTCCTCTTCCTGTTACTCTCCAACCACACCCCTTCCTCTTTCCATTAACTTCTAACCACACCTCATCCTCTCACCTGTACTCTCTAATATTACCTCGTAATCCCAGTATTTCCTCTTCTCAATCTCTCTTCCCACTATCTTTTCTGCCTACAAACTCTCCTATTACCTAACTCCACAAACATTCCCCTCTCACTACTCGCCTCCCATCTCACCATACCCTACTCACTCTCTCTTCTCCACCCAATATATTTCTATCTTCTACCTAAAAAAAACAATATCCATCCAAATAATGAATACTCAGTTCATCCCATCCTGTATCACATTCTTATTCACACTATCACTATTACCTCCTTTAATCCTTACTCATCTTTTCACCTCATTTGAGAACCCACTAGACCCAAACCTAAACTATCCCAAAAAAGAAACCAAATCTCCAAACTCACCTTTACTGTGTATTCACGCTAATATAACATTCTCATCTAATTACACACTTCCTAAATATCATAGAACTGTACACACAAAGTACAACAATCCAACCCCCAAAAAATGTCTGTCTCTATACAGCAGATTCAAAAACCCATACTATCTAAGTCTGTTACTCTCTATAAAGGATGGTGACATCCACCCTAACCCAGGCCCCCAAACAACTCCCATCTCTCTCCTCAACCTCAAAGAACCACCTACCCAAGCCCTTTCTAGACCATCCAACTCCCTCTTAATTGCTCATCTTAACATACGCAGTATAAATAATAAAGTAACTCAACTCCAAGCTCTAACTGAAATCTATTCCTTTGATATTCTCTGCTTAACAGAAACTTGGCAAAAACCTTCAACCATAGACAATGAAATCATCCCACCTGGATAAAATATCCTAAGACTAGACCGAACATCCAAGAAAGGTGGAGGGGTCGCTATCCTATATAAACCTAGCTTACAATTAACTACTCACAACTGCAAACCACCTATAGACTCCAATGCAGAAATTCTTATCATCATACTTCTTCTTAACAATTCCAAATCCATCTATGTCATCTGTATATATCTACCTCCTGGTAATAACATAGCAACCATGGAAAATATACTGTGCTAGCTTTCCCATAACCTGCCTCAAGAAACCATTATCCTAGGTGACACTAATATTGACTGGACCTGCTTCTGCAGCAACCTCCCCTCAAACCATATTAACCTATATGGGTATTCCCAAACCATTACCTCCCCCACCAGGATAAATAAATCCGACAAAAAAATCAACCTTACTAGACTGGATCCTCATCAACCATCATCCTCACATCTATGACTTAGGAACCTTCCCTGATGATTTAAGTGACCACTCTCTTACGTATATCATCAGACATAAAATCAACTTGCCCTCCCTAACATCCATTAAAAACATCAGGTCTAAAAAAATACTTTAACCCTGAACTTTTCCAGATGGAACTAAGAGCATGCAACTGGTCACCCCTACAAAACCTACCTTTAGATGAAGCCATTAGTTACTTTAACTCCAACTTCCTTGCCATCCTCAACCACCATGCCCCAACCAGACTAGTTAGGACTAAAACCAAACATGCTCCCTGGCTTTCTAAGGAAACCAAACATAAAATCAATGCTAGAAACAAACATTGGTCAAAATGGAGGAAAACAAAAAACCCTATAGACCAACAAACATTTAGACAACTAAGAAATGAAACTAAGAAAGCTATAATATCTGACAAAAAACCTACTACCTCCAACCCCAACAAGCCAGTCAAAACAAGCCACAGAAATTTTGGTCTAGTATCAACCAACTACTCCACCCAGGACAATCCACTACTCTAAACCCTCAAAATACTGAACACAAATCACCAATGAATATAGCTAATGCTTTTAACACCTTTTTTACTGATGCTATACAAACATTAGCTAGTCAACTATCACCTAACAACTTCACTCTACCTTCCAAAGAATCAACCTTACCCCCTACTTTTCATTTTCAACCCATCCCAACATCATATATTCTAACCCTTCTACAGAAACTGAAACCATGCCCCCCCCCTCAGCAGACCAACTACCTGCTGAATTCCTACAACAATCTGCCAAAGCTATTGCCTATCCCATTTCTATCCTGATCAGTAGAACTATTACTGAAAGTCATATCCCCAGTTTATGGAAAATATCCCATATTATCCCCCTCCACAAAGGAGGACAATCCACTGAACTCTCCAATTACCGCCCTATTGCCCTCCTCTCATCTCTGGTAAAGATCATGGAAAATGCATTCACAGACAATTACTTGACCATCTAATACATAATAACCTACTAGCTAACTGTCAACATGGTTTTAGACCCTCACATAGCACTACTACTGCCCTTCTTTCCTTCACAGATTACATTAACAACAACTGCAACCTTAACAAACTCTCTTCTGCTCTATTCATTGACCTGTCTAAAGCTTTTGGCATGGTAAATCACCAAATTCTCATCACTATACTGAAATCCCTGTCACTGGATACATCCTCCATAAATTGGTTCCAGCCCTACCTGGATAAAAGACAACAGGCTGTACTATGGCACAAGTCTCTCTCTACTCACCTACCCATCAACCTCAGAGTCCCTCAGGGGTCCATCCTTGGACCTCTACTTTTTTCCATATTCATCAATGACCTTCACCTTGCTATTCCCCCAAGCTACATGCATACAATATGCAGATGACTCTACACTGATATGCTCAGCCCCCTCCCCTTCTGAACTTCTCTATCTTACCCAACAAGTATTTAACACAGTTGAGCAATAGTTCACACATAGATGCCTTCTCCTAAACCCCAAAAAGACTAAACTCCTCCTTTTCTCTCCTACTAAGAAATCCCCTCCATTGGATTTCTCAGTTAACTCTACCAATAAAACCATTATATCCCCTGAACCATCCACCAAACTATTAGGAGTCACCATTGACAATAATCTGAACTTTGACATCCATATTAACAACACTATAAAAACTGTAAACAAAAAGCTAGACTCTCTCTATAGGATAAAATCCTTTCTCCAACCTTCAGCTCGAACCACTATAGCACACACTCATCTAATCTCTTTTCTTCTTTATGCCTCACCTATTTTTACTAACCTATCTAAAAATAATCTTAACAAATTGGAAATGTCCTACAATAATATTGCCAGATTTGCAACAGGAAACCCATTTAGAACCCATCACTGCCTTAATTTAAAGCAGCTAGGATGGCTTGAACTACAAAATCTAATTAAATTCCATCAGCTAACTATAGCCCACAACACTCTTTACAAACCTTCCAAAACACCTATTCTCTCCACACTAATCACTCCCTATAAATACCTGCAATCTTTAAGGTCTTCTCAGAACCTTCTAGTACATACTACTAAAACAAACAATAAAGCTGGTGACTCCCTTCTTTCTAATATAGTTGGAAAAGCCTGGGACCTCCTTCCAAATGAACTGTCCACACTTCCCTCACTATCCTGTTTCAAAAACAAATTGAAAGTATTCCTCAAAACACACTGGTTATGCCCAAGCTCTAAACCTGACTAGTCTAAGTGTCTCTATATACTGTACTCTTCCTAACCCATCTAATCATTAAAAGCAACTCCTTCCTTTTTAAACTATGTTACTAATTATCTCTTGACTACCTTGATTGTATTTACATGCCTTTATTATGCCTGTATTCTGCACTGTCAATTTCGATTGTACTTGCATCCTTTGTTATGCCTGTATTCTGCACTGTAGGTTTTACTGTGATAACCTGTTATACATACTGTTAATAGTTTTTATCTAGCTCATATATCCTTAGATGTTATTGTGTTAATTTCATTATCCTAGCTTGGAGCTTAACTCCCCGGGCCTCTACTGAAAATGGACATGTATCCAGTTGGACTAGCCCAGTAAACAAATGTAAAATAAACAAATGTATAATAAATAAAAATAAATAAAATATTAGTTTAGGCATGGAACAAAGAACAACCCATGGAAATGAACAGTTTGTGCTCTCTGTTGGGAATCCATATGTATGAGGCTGCTAATGGGTAAAAGACGCATAGTCTTATGAGTATGCCAAACTGTTGAACCAAGTCCCCTGTACAGTAAGCCTTCTCCACTCTGTGACACCCTCTTTCATCTTTTTCCCCGACATTCATAAATTGTTCATTTGAACAACACCAATGCATTACAAAGTTTCATCACCCTTTGTGTGAAATAATATGCCAGTAGTTTTAAACTGCCCCCCGTTCCTATCTGCTCTCCATTGTACCCTTCTCCTTGTTATCCTTTAGTTTCAGTTCTACTCACAGCCTTGCCACTGACGATATGGTGAGTTCAAATCATATCCACACATTATTTTTCCCCTCTTCCACAGTGTAAATATTAAGCTGTTATATCTGTCCTTACACCCAGTGCACATCCTTAATCCTGTCCAATATATGCTACTTTATTCTGAATTTCTCTGTCTGACTTCTCAAAATGGACATACATGTGATCCTATAGTGGAAGAAGTGATGCAAAATCTCTGCAGATCTATTGTTCACAGTATGCACTTAAGAAGTATGACAGTATTTGTTACTACTCTTTCACACTGCATAGCATTGCTTGTCAGAGTAGCTTGCCTCAGGCTAATTCTTTCTTCCCTTCTAGATGAACACTGTAATATATCATGCAGGCGTACCTCTCAATCTCTTAGCACAAGAATTCTGGACAATCCCAAGGGGATGACAAACTGCTAGAATAATAGGTTTTGCATTTGCATGCACTTTCTGAAGGATATGAAGTCTGAAACTTGAATGTTTCTTATTAGTTAGGGACTTTAATCCTCGGTGATATGCTAGAAAACCACAAATTGAAGGAGGAGCAGACTAAACCTATGGGGCAAAAATCTTGACAGTCTGCAAAATTCTGCACAGCTGATGATTATGCATGCATGCAGAACTGTTAGTTTTATGACAGGCCATAACCTAGTCTTTTACTCACACACACACACACACACACACACGCACATACGCACACACGCACACACACACACACACACACACACACACACACACACACACACACACACACACACACACACACACACACACTCACACACACTCATAAACAGACCACAGGTCCAAACACATAAACACAATGTATATCTCTGAAACACAGTTGTCATACTAAGCATTCAATCAGCACACTTTTTTCCCACACTTGCATTTTCCAAGTATCTTTTTTCAGCCAATGAAAAATGAAGTGCATACTTTCTTTTCCTTTTCTTGACACTGGATATTAAAGCACAACTCCCAATTAAGGACTCCATAAGCTCTAGTAACTGTAAAAATCTATGTTGGCCCAATAAAAGGTATTGCATAACCTGTGTTCCAGTGTTTAACTTTGCTTGTGTCACTTTAAGAATTATCATTTCAGATCTCTTCCTATGTTGTCACCTTTTTGACATGCCTCCAAGTTGAACTGTATAACTTTATACATGTTTTGTACTTAATTGTGAATGCTGTCTATATGCTCTCAAAGTGGACAGTATCAGGACTTGCTAGAGACTAGCTCCCTTCTTTTGTTACCCCTTGCCATCTTGTTGTCATTCAGGATTAAGCAGATCTTGATCTCCATCCTGTCTGTGATATCAGGCATAAATATACAACTAAATAGAACTATTTCCAACAGTAGACGTTGTGGTACTCTAATGGTTACATGCTTTTTTCCAAGTAGTGTTCCCATGTTTTCCACTCTGCTTTTGGTCCCTCATCCAGCTCCCCAAGCCATTTGCCATTTTAGACTTGCCACTGACACCCTTTAGTTTTCTATTAACCTTCTGTGAACTATGATTTAAAGGCCTTGACAAAGTCTAGATTCACCATATGAACACCATCTCATACTAAGACATCACTCAATTTTCTTCTCACCATCATACTCGTAATCTCTAATATCTCTTTAAATAATCTTATTCTAATTGTCTCAGGTCTCATTTATCACATACTAATCTATGTAACAAATAATATGACTACTGAGTTTCCCTGACATATTTTCTGCATCTTATGTTATTCTTTTTCATTGCACTCTATTATGAAACATATGTTCTGTGTTTTTGTCATTACAACATTTTTACTGTTATGCTTTGTAGTGTAACATGATAATTTGTTATTTAAACTATTTGCGCTTGATTTTTTGAAAGATTGTGATTGTGGAACATTTCTCCCTGGGCCTCCACTAAAAATGGACACTTTCTGTCCCTGTCGATAAACAAATGTCAAATAAATAATGCACAGGTTTCCCTCTTATCCACCTCAGTGATGCCTCAGTTTTGGAACTTATTCAAGGTAGACTAACAAAACCTCAATGTGTGAAGTCACGCTGTTGTCAATCTGCAAGAAAATATGCTTCTATGAACTCCATAAGCCTGCCATGTAGTAACTTTTCTGTTTCTTTTCTGTTCCTTTTCCTGGAAGAGAAGTGGAACTAATGGACCTTCATGCTTCCTTCCTACACCCTCCTTTATGTAAGGAAACTACCACAGCCATGCATGATTCTTGTGGCCACAGTCAGGAGTCTAAGGAGAGTCTATACAGCTCTACCAAAGTTTCACTGAACACCACTGCCACCTGTTTAGTACTGTTGCACATAGGTTATCCATATTCTCTCCTTTCCTCAGTCCTGTTCACTTTGCTCTTGTTCACTTTTGTCCTATATCTACCTATAAAGACTTGGGTCTATATTAAATAAGCGAACACTTATTCATTGACCCTAGTTCAGTGAACGCTGAAAATGCCGAACACTCAGAACAGCGATTTTTTTTCCCAGGGAAAAAAAATTGCTGTTCCACAAAAAAAAAAAAAAAAAGTTCCACAAAAAAAAAAAAACAAACTTAAAATAGTATTTAATGTGGGGGGCTTCACTCCCCCACTTAAATATACCAACTCCAAGATTGCACCACAGTGGAGGAATGGCAAACTCCTGAAACCGGTACAGTGATTTATTTCCCTGAGAAGAAATTCGCTGTTCCGGGTGTTCGGGATTTTCAGCATTCGCCGAACTAGGGTCAATGAATCAGCATTCGCTTTTTTAAGAGTTCACTGATTCAATGTAGACCCAAAGACTTTATAGCCTACTACATTGGGTTATCACACAGCTGTGAATACTAAGGTGAACAACTTCTTCCTGCTCAGTGGTATTCTTGAACTTCCTGCCTACATTTTCCATTTTTTACACTTTTTGCATACTAGTTTCTTTCAGGTTCATTCCCTTATATTTACCAGTGTAGCAGCAGAATTTCATTTTTCATTATCCCCACAACTGCCTTCTTATTGTCCTACTTTGCCTTGAGGGTTGCCTTGACCTGCTGCCTTGAGCTTTGCTGCTTTTCTTACCTCCTTGCAGGCTTTTTTTCTTATTCTTGATCTCATAATTTATCTTTATGTGTACTTTTCTCTTTTCGTTGATTATCCTTATTTTCCTTTCTGTGTTTTGCAAGGTCAAATATTTCTTCTTCCAGTACTTTGTTCTCATAATGTAGGACTTTTTTCTTTTTTCCTGTACCTTGATTGATGCATTTGCACTACACATTCACTGTCCTCATTGATTACTGTCTTTTATGTAATATCTCATTGTGTTTCCTAGCTAAATTACTTAACTAAAATGTAGTCCCAGACATTTGTTTATGGCACTGTTTGGCAAAAGTCCTGCAATGGTGAACCATGCTGTGACATGATCACTGCCATAGAACACTCTGTCACCTTTGCTTAGTTAACACATTGCATTCTGCACACATTAGTAATATATTAATGACATCCCTTTACCCATTGTAGTCCTCACTCTTAGTTCATGTCCTACTTACACCACTTTTTTCAGTTTCTTTTCTGTCTTCTCCTTGGACATGAGTACCTCACAGTTCACTGTTGAAAACGTGTGCTGTTCCATGACTACGGTTATTCTCTTTGGCAATCTCCTAATCCTGTTTTTGAGCTGTCCATCATCGATCTTAAATGTTTTAAAGGTATTTGTTTCCTAATCAGTTAAGTGAATAAATATGTTGTTGACCCTTGCCATCTGTGACCCATGTCACAATGGGAGTAGTAAATGCAATATATATGTGGACATTTTATATTAGCCAGTCAACCAAAATGTTGTCATGAGTTGGCATAAAAGAATATTATCTGAGAAAATCCATTCTAAATGGAGAACAGCACAATCCACATAGCCAGGGTGTAGAGGTCAGGACTGAACCCCGAACCTTACTGCTGTAAGGCAAAAAGTTTAATAAGCCATTATACTGCCTGCAGCTTTTTTTTCCCCAGTACTCTGTAGTTACCCACTAGGGATCTACTTCCCATCCAGTCTTACAGCCAGCTTCTCAGTCTTTCCTCTTCATCACTATTGAAATCTTCTACAGTGTATTTATTTCAGCATTAAATCATTATCATCATCATCATCCACGTCCCCTTTTTCCATTTTCTGCTTGGGGTTGGGGTGCTGTATCAATTGTTGCCATCTCTCTTGATTCAATGCCAGTCTCCTGCCTTCTTCAACAGTCATGTCTGTCTGTTGCAGGTTTTCTATTACACAATTAATCCATCTCTTTGCAGGATGCCCTCATTTCATCTTGCCTTTTTTCTGTCTGTCTCAAATCTTCTTTACCAGATTGTCTTCTGCTTTTCTGCACATGTGCCCAAACAAAGCACATAATCTGTTCTCTTTGACCTTCTTTGCAATTGCAGCTATTTTGGCTTCTGCTCTGATATCCTTATTTCTTCATCTGTCCTAAAGTGTGCATCATGGCACCCATCTCAGGCACTTCTTCACCGTCACCTCTAGCTTCTTCATCTGCAATGCCTTTACTTCCCAGGTTTCTGTACTATTCAGTAGTACTGGTCACACCACTGCTTTGTACTTTTCAGCTTCTCTGGCATTCTTCTTGCCTGCAGCCGCTCTGATTCTAGATTTGACCTCTTCATTCAGACTCTCCTTCTCCTTCACCACCTCTCCCAGATACATGAAGCTGTTAACCTGTTCTACTATTTCCCATCTACCTCTGTTCTCAACTTCTATTTTCCTCTATGTGCTGTCAATACAAGTGTCTTATATGTACTCACTTTCATCCCATGTGCCTTCAGTTTTACATTCCACTATCCTATCCTTAGCCTAGGTTCTTGCTAAGAGTCTGACTGCAATGCCACATCGTCTGCATACAGCAATTTTGTTGCTCTGTCCCCTCCAACCTGTTTGCTGATGTAGTCCATCACCAGTATGAACAGAAATGAGCTCAGTGCTGAACCTTGATGCACACCCAATCTGAATGGAAATTCTTCTGTGAGACTGTACACTGTACTTGAGTCAATGGGTCCTTGTACATAGCTTGCACTAATTCTACTAATGTTTCTGGGACTTTAAACCACCACATGGCTACTCAAATCACCTTTCTTGGGACCTTGTCTTATGCTTTCTTGAAGTCTAGGAATGTCCAGTTGCACTCTTTCCTCATCTCTCTTTAGCTATCTGTCTCACTGCAAACATCAGGTCAGGCTGTGGTACATCCTGATTTGAATCTAAAACTGCTCATCTCCCATCTTACTTTCTAATACTCTGTGTATTTGTTTATCAGCCACCCTTCCCAGAAGTTTCATTCAATGTGACAGGAGTTTGATACCTCTGTACCGCTCACAGTTGTGGATGTCCCCTTCATTCTTGTATGCCGGCACTAGTATGTTTATTCCCACGTCATCTGGGATCCACCTTTATCTCATATTGCTATGAGTACCCTCAGAAGCCATTTCTCCCTGTCCCACCCATCATCTTAGTCATATCTGCTGTGACTTCATCTGAGCGTGCTGCTTTCCCTGACTTAATTTTTCCTTACTGCTGTTCTTAATTCTTTTAGGTAAGCTTCTCCTCTTCTTTCATTGTAGGCTGTATCTGTGGCAGTGCAGCTTCTGTGGGGTTTTCTTCATTCAGAAGCTACTTGAAGTACTTCTTCAATTTGCCTTTGATTTCTTGAAGGCTAATGAGCAAGTTGCTACTGGCATCTTCTATGAAACGTATCAGACTATCTTCTTTATCTTTCTGTCTTTGCCTTGCAAGCTGATAGAGTTTCTTTATGCTGTCTACTGAGTTACTTTGCAGAAGATGGTAGAGTGTTCATAGGTTCATAGGTTGGTACTAGGCTATCAGCTCTAAGGCCTATGCAAGCCTAGCCATAACAATTCCCTGGATATTTCATCCCACAATATTTACTTCTCTGTTACTGATATCTTGCTTTTTGCTATTGCAACTCCTTTCTTAGCTGCTTTGTTAGACAACCAGTATTCCTTCCTAGATTGTTCCATCTTTTCTATCTCCCACTTTTCCCTTGTCTAGTCTTTGTTGACCTCAGAGCCTTCTTTGACCACTGCTCATAGCTGATTGTGGTGATCAGAGGTTTATGCTGTGGACCAACTGTTTCACTGGGGTGACTTTGCAGTCACTGATTCTACCCCAGTGTGTTTTCCTTACTAGGAAGAAGTCAATCTGAGTTACATGTTGGACACTTTTGTATGTGATCTTATGACTGTCCCATGACTGTCTTACTTGATTATGTGTTGGGCATCATCAAGCTATATGCCCATGTGGACCCAGGCAGTTCTGATATCCTGTTCTTTCTGTCCTGATATTTGTGCATTCAGGTCAACCATTATCAACACTAATTCATGTTATCCTGCTTTATCTAGCAAGTCCTGCAACTGCTATCTGAATGCATTCTTTTAATGATGTTGGACATAGGCTGAGACTATAAATCCTCCCCTATTTCTGGGAATATGGGAATTTTGGCATCATTATTTTTCCCATTAGTTTGCATGAGAGAAATGATTTGTTTAGAAATATCCACATACTGGGCTAATAATTGCTCCATCCAACAGTAGTGTAACAGGAGAAAACTAAGTTAACAACTAAACAATTCAAATAAAAGCTGAGGGTTCCAAGAGAGGTTGGGATAAGAACGTTACAAAAACACCAAAAATGTACCCAAAGGCTACGGACTAGTAAAAATAAAAAATCCATAATGTGACTGGAACACACAAGCTTTTTATTTAAACAGACTAAGTGCTTTCACCCAGACATCCATTGGGCTTCTTCAGAGTCAAGTACAGTTAAAAAATCAACCCTTTTAGACATATAAGGTATGGTTAAATTGTTATTCAATTAATAAATTAGCCAATGAGAACATTTATAACATAAAATCACATTAATATAAAAGATTGCACAAAACATAAAACTTTGCATATGCACTACTGCTGTAACTCATGGGAGAAATAATGATGCCGAAAATGTCAATGTGTCCTTAATATCAACGCAAGCAGAATTGCTTACTTTATATACACCACCGTGCAGCTGTGGTGTTTCTACACATAAGATTGATAGAAAGAAAAATACTATTTCTGACAGACCGCGTTTGCATGAGCAGTGAGGTACTACACCCCCTGACTTTGATTTGTTGCTAGCTCCTCCCTCTTTTAATGTAAGGCCATTGACTGAGAATAATGTTAGTTATGGCTGTTTTAACACTCAACGGCAACAGTTTGAGAAGTTGACTAACGATATAAATCTTTCCAGATGGATAATGTATTTTTGGAGCGTTCAGTCGAACGAAACCAGGCACCAAGGGATCTGGAGATCTTCAAGCTACCTATGGGTATTTCAGAAGACTCCAAGTCATTCTAGGATCTTATGGCCCTTTTTGACCGAACAGGTATGGACATGATGCAGATTATTATCCGAGACAGCAATGCTAAATTATCCAAACTCAAAAATGACTTGCTTGCTCTTAAAGCCAGTATATACAATGATCTAGTTTTCGATTTGAACAAATCCTGTTTTGAAAGAATTTTAGTGGACATTGATAAATTTGTTAGGACTGGATTAGAATGCAAACAAGGGAAAATTTTGAGGGACACTTACGAATATAAAGAAAAAAGACCATATCCAATAAAAAGCAGGGGTGGTGTAGCAACGTGGGATAATGGGAACAGCGGGGTATTGGGAGCTCCTGAAGAGGAAATTGAGGTTGTTCAGACTGATATTTGTGAGGACAATGAACTTTTTTTAGACCCCCTCCCCTGAGGTATTCCGACCATTTACAGAATCGCAATCAGCACCAGAACAATTTCAGTACAACACCAGTGAGGGGTCAATCATATCAACGGAGGGGGAGATGGGGGGGTCCACGCAATGCACCTTGCAATCAGTGGTACAACCGCAGATCCAATTAAAATCCCAACCACAGTATCATGCACAATTCAGTTTTGACTTTTTGATGCTGGACAGTTTTAATAGTGTTTTGGTTGACCCTGATGTTCCTTTTAATGATTACCACTGTAATGATTATGATAGGCTGCTGGACAATGACAACTATACTATTAATGACGAACCAAGTTGCAAACACATGTGTGTTAATGATTTTTCTATATACAATTTTTCAGATTTAACAATTTCTGTTGATCATGTGACTTTGTTGAAAAAAGGTTTTTCTTTTGTACCCACTTACCGTTATGAAGTGGGCAAGCTGCTCATGCATCTTAAATTATTCACTAGGCTTTTAAATTTAAAGATATTTTTTGCAAATAATACAAATCCTCACAATGACAATGTATTGAGTTTTAAGAGATGCAGCAATTTTATTACACCTAGTAAGCCTACTGTTATGGTTTTTGAACGTCTATGTGAATTTCAAATTAGGAGATGCATATATGCAGAAAAACAACCTATAGAAATGTTATCAAATGTTGCAAAATTTTGTTTTTAACAACTAACTGAAACGATTATAGAGTTATGAAACCAGACAAAGGTGGGGGGGGGTAGCTATCATGGCTCACACAGATTATTCATGTAAAATGCAGGAATTGTTGAATGATTCCGACACCTATGAAAGAGTTTCTAAATTTGATGTGTGTCGTGCCTATGCCAAAATTGATTGTCAACTCTACAACTCTATGAGTTTTTGTGTGAGGGGATTATTTCTGTTGACGAGTTTAAATATCTTACAGTGGAGACCCCTAACACTCCCTGTATTTTTGGTATCCCCAAAATTCACAAAAACATTAATTCACCACCTTTTAGACCAGTTGCTGGTGCTAGGCATTCTAAAACAGAACCCCTGGCTTCTTATATTGACATCACATGCAAAAATGTTTTGGATAGGACTCCACATATTTTAAGAGACTCTTGGCATTGTCTAGATATCATCAGGAACTTGAATTGTAGTGACGATTTCCTGTTTGTTACAACTGACGTTATTAGTTTATTTTCTGTGATACCCTACCAAACTGGATTGGAATTTTTTGACAAAAGCTTGGCTAAGCTTAGTGAATTGCATAATGTTAAGAGGGGTTTGCTTGTTGAACTTATGGAGATGGTGTTGCTTACAATTATATTCTTTTTGATGGTGAACATTACAAGCAGATTAAAGGTTTCGTGATGGGTGCCGGATGTGCACCGATTTATGCAAACCTTGTGTTAGCTGAATGGGATCAGCAATATGTATTTACTTCCAAAATAATTACCTATTTACGGTACCTTGATGCTATATTGATTTTGTGGAGGGGAACAAAGAAAGAATTGGATGATTTTATTAATTATTTTGGAAACACCACAGGATTTTTAAAGTTTACTAGTCATAGTAATAGAGACAAAATTGAGTTCTTAGACATCCTCTTGGACAATACACATTTTTGGTACAAATACATAAAGTTTTAAAATGTATGGATTAGTGGTGCAAATAATTGCCTAGCCCTGGTTGAGGCAGGATGCAACTTTTGAACAGGGTTTTTTTTGGATAGGCTTGTAATGGTTAACTGAATGACTGTCTAGTGCTTACCTTATAATTCCAGGTATTTGAAAATAAATGTGTGATGAAACATCAGGAACTGTTGAGTAGAAGTGATAAAGTTCTTATTGCTTTGCTGTAACAATCTTAAAAGTACCTCTACACTTAAATGACTATAGTGAAATAAAGATTCCACATGAGAATGCATTCATTTTTGTTCAGAATATACAGCATCCCATGTCAATGTTAACAACCACTACTTACCTGCTTTATGAGTTATGAGTATACTCTCTAATATTGGTAATATGATGGCAACATAATCTTTGCAGAAATAAAATGTGTATAAAAGATAGAGCAAACACTTCTGTAGTTTTGGAGCATGAGTATAGTTGTTTATATTTTCTGTTACTTGATGGAAAGATGGGATTTCAAGGAACACATAAATCTTACTGTACATAGTGATCAGGATGTACTGCAATATAGTTACAGCATGTAATGTGGCTTGAAAGTTAGACTTTATACTGCATTTGAACTACATTTCAGATTAAAATTTCCAAGTGATTTTGTAGGATTGCTGTTGTACACACAGTGACATATGAAGTACAAAATATGTAAACACAAAGTGTTAATTATTTTTCCAGAACATTTGTGAAATAACACGTTCAGGAGGTACAGACACAAAAAACTGAGCAAAACCTTAAAATGCAAAATGTATCAATATATATGTTTGTCTCTGTCTATCTTATCTACCTATGTATCTATTCATCTCTCTCTTACTTTATATATATATATATATATATATATATATATATATATATATATGGGCCCCTTACAGATGCTCAAACATTCAAAAGGCAGACTTTCATATGGCTGAGACCATATGATCGACTTTTGGAAGTTTGAACGTTCTGAGCGGACAGCTCCCTATAGTGCAGAATGGGAAAATTTCCATTTTCCGCACTGTAGTGTGATCTCGGAGTTGGTATATTTAAATAGCAGGGTGTGTGGGGGGCAGAGCCCCCCACGGGCAGTGCAGGGGGGGGGCCTGTCCCCTGCTAGCAATGTGTAGGTAGTTTTTTGTTTTTTTGGAGGGGGGTTTTGTACATGTTTGAAATTTCAAAAGTCGAACATATGGTCTCGGCCATATGGGTTTCGGCTTTTTGAAATTTCGATCATGTATAGTAGACCCATGTATAATATACAAATATACACATATCCCAGGAATGGAGCAGTGTACAACAGCACTGTCAGCAGCTGTGATATATTGAGGTGGTACCTTACATAACCATGTAACATGCATGAAAATATGAAAGTGGTAACACAAAAAGGCAATTTTCTGAGCCACCCTGCTGCTGTAGCTGCACCCAGTGCAGCTGCCTCCATTGTCCCATCATTTCCTTGTTCTACCTCATTCATTTTTATAGCCTGTTTAATGACTTACATAGTGCTTTTGCTTCAGGCAATATATTCCCAGGGTCTACCACCTTCTCTGTGAAGTAATGTTTATGCAAGATTGTGTTGACCCATTCTCCTAGCAGTTGTTATCCATCTTCCTTTCTTTCCCCAATCTTTCTGCTTCAGTTATACCCTTTTACACTTGTCCAAAACAGTGTGGTGCTTCTCTTTCCCCCTTGTCTTTTTATATGTACACAAAAACTCTCTTCATACTGCAGCCTCTAGTCTCATCGTCATTTTGGTGAATACATTACACTTCTTCTAGTAGCCTAGGTTCCTTTACTTTTTATGGTTTTCTGAACTTTGCATGATACTAGAGCCACAGCCTTGCTACGATTCTGCACAATGAAAGACGACCTCAGCATCTCAGGAATCCAGCTGTTGTGCTATACACCCATATGTGTTGCTGTCTTTCACTTCTGCCCTTTATCATTGCATATGATTTCTGCTAAAGGAAATAATTGCCCGCCAAATCATTTTCCTCATCTGTATTGTTTAGGATCATTCTGGCAAACATATAGTTTCTTGAAAAACAACCAAACAGGCCAGCACTCTTTCTTCATGGAACTTACTTTATTGAGTGTTCACATACCAGTTTCATTTATATAAGCGTTCATCAGTGTAAAGAACCATTACAACATCCAACTATTAAATACTTCCTACTGACATTTCATTGGTCAATTACAAACAATCATTCAACCCTGGAGGAAACAACCCCCCTAACCTTATAATTCAACTCTTTTCTTTTTGGTCTAACACCTTGTGCCACCTTTCTTTAATATTCCTCTTACGGCTTATTTCATCAATTATAGTAAAATAAAACCTAGCTGTGGTGTGTTGCAAATTGTGTTTATATAAGGCATTAGATGTTTTTTTAGTTCTGTTGTCCTAAATTTCAGAGGACAGGAGGTTTGATCAATATAAAAAGCTGAACAGTTACATGTGGCTAAATATATCACCAAATCGTGTTGCAATTAGCAAACACTTTTATAACAAAAACTTTTGAAGTATTGGAAGATGAAAATTGCTCAGTTTTGCAAACATATTTGCACTTACTACAGTGTCCACAAGGTTGGCATCCTTTTATGAAGTGCACCCCTAGTGACAGCTGTCCCATAATTGAACCTACCTCTATGTTCTTTTTATGATTAAACCAACCCCGTAGTGTTTTTCCATGTCTAAATGTAAGCAAACATTTTGCTGTTAAGATATTGCATAAATCATTATCCAAAAACAATATTTGCCAGTTTTTTCTGCACAAGATCCATAAAGAATTTTGTATTATTTCCAAAATTCGTAACTTATCGTGGAGGCCCCCCTGCCAGTTTTTAAGCTTATATCTTAATAATTGCAGTCTGACTGCATCCTGAGTAGAGCTTAATATTCTCATGACATCTAAATTTTTGTATCCCCTCTCACCAAATCTCCAAATAAAATAATAAGCTTCCTTACCATATTCTGATTCAACAGAGCAAACCCTTTTTAATCTAAGAAACTGAGCTTTCGGTATGTTCTTAACTATATGAGGAGGATGACAACTATTGGCCTGCAGTAAGGTATTTACTTGGGGGAATTTCCTAAAAACCCAACTGCTAAGTGTCCCATCCAATTCAACCTGTTCCCATACATATAGGAAGGTGATTTTTCTGTGGTCATGATGCACCGTAAATTGTATTCCCAATTTTTTATCATTCAGATATTGTACAAATTCTAATAACTAAATGACATCAGACCTCCAGATCAACCAGCAATCATCCAAATACCGTCTCCAGATGTCCATGGCTTCCAAATAAATGTTATGAGAATCATCATAAATGGTTTGTTCCACCACAAACCCCATAAAAAGGTCCACATAGATAGGTGCAAAAGATGCCCACATAGTAGCACCATTAAGCTGTAAGTAGCATTCTTCCTTAAAATAAAAAAACATTTTTCATCAACACATGTTCTGCTAAACTTAACAGAAAAGTGTTGAAGCCTGGACGGTACACAGAAGCTCTATTTAGCCAATACTCTAGGGCCATTAATGCAGCCCAGTGTGGAATGCTGGTATACAATGCTTTCATATCCAAAGTGCAAAGAAACCATCCTGAATCTGACTGCATGTCTTCAATAATGGACAAAAACTCTGTAGTGTCCTGAATTCTAGATCTTATGAAGCTCAACAATGGCTTTAAATAATATGACAAAAATTCCGACAATAGTTCAGTAAGTGAACCATTCCCAGCCACAATAGGTCTACCTGGTGGGCTCTTTGCATTTTTGTGAATCTTAGGTAATATATAAAAGTACTGCCTAATAGGATCCTGCACAGTCAACTGTTATAAAACCTCTTTTGAGATTACGCCTTCCTCCAAGGCTAATTTCAAAAATTATCTATCTCTATCTTAAACCTGGGGGTTGGATCCAAATACACTTTTGGTAAAACCGGTGATCACACAATTGGTCACTGGCCTCAGTAAAATACATGTCCCAGTCCCATAATACCACCTGATCCCCCTTATCAGCTTTATTAATCACAACCTGCTTATTTTCAGCTAGTTTCTTGACTGCTACCCCTGCATTTTATTCAAATTCTAATGGGAAATTTTAGAAAACTCACTCTAATGGAAATGCAAATCCTTCAACATTTTTTGCTAAAAACTAAACACATATTTGTTCATGGGTGGTGTAAATTTAGATGGTTTAAATTTAAATTGTTGAATATTTTGATCTCCTCCTTCCTGTTTACCAAAAAATAACCTAAGGTTTAATAAACGACAAAAAGCAATAACATCTTTCACAAAAACTGAGCAATTTTCATCTTCCTATACTTTATAGGTTTTTGTTACAAAAGCGTTTGGTAATTGCAACACGGATTGGGTGATATATTTAGCCACATGTAACAGTTCAGCTTTTTATATTGGTCAAACCTCCCATCCTCTGAAATTTAGGATAACAGAAGATTTAAGTGACATTAGATCTAAAAAAAATCTAATGCCTTATATAAATGCACTTTGCAACACAACACAGCTAGGTTTTATTTTACTATTATTGATAAAATAAGTCTTAAGAGGAATAATAAAGGAGGGTGGCACAAGGTGTTAGACCAAAAAGAAAAGAGCTGGATTATAAGGTTAGGGGGTGGCGTTTCCTCCAGGGTTGAATAATTGTTTGTAACTGACCAATGAAATGTGAGTAAGAAGTATTTAATAGTTGGATGTTGTAATGGTTCTTTACACTGATGAAGGTTTATGTAGCCGAAACCGGTATGTGAACACTCAATATAGTAAGTTGCATGAAGAAAGAGTGCTGGCCTGTTCGGTTGGTTTTTTTTGGGATACTTCATTTGGGCCGTTCACCTGATGACTATACTTGCATGTTTTTTGTGTTTATGAAACATGTAGTTTCTCCATGGCTTCCCTTCTTTTTCCATGGCTTCCCTTCTTTAAACACATAACCTTGCACAGATTTATTTATATTAAATTCTAGCTGCCACTTGTGCAAATCAGCATAGATCAAGGGTTTTCAACAGGTGTGCCACAAAAATATGACTTTTCTCTTTAGAGAAATAAGTCACTTAACTCTCACACTTCAGTTTCTTCTCTTTACAAAGCATACTGTCACCAAATGCGCCTAATACAACATCAGAGATGCAATTGGAGGTTGCAGTCAGGTGATTTTTTTTAATTATATCCTCCTCCAACTGCATCTCTGTTGAATATTAGGTGTGTTGGTTAGAGCTGGATAGTCATAACCACAACAATCCATAAGATGAAAGAGTGAGCAGTGACCACTGAAATTGTACTACTGAGTACAGTACTGACTCTAGCAAATATCTTTTGACCAGACATCATTGAACCTGAGGGACAGAATACTGTGAATTAAAACTAGATTGAGGTAAATGCAAGTAGTACTGATCTACCTCTCAACCTGTAATATTTTGTATTTGCATTTACAAAAATTTTCCGTAGGATATGAAGTCTGAAACTAAAATGTCCCCAATTATTGTAAAATCTGAATACTTTCTTGGGTGCCAGAACTGTATGGATTCTCCAGAACAGATAACGATTTGTGTCATGCCCAACCCCTTTTTCAATGTGGTCCTCAAGGCGCCAAAGCGGGATATTTGAGAGCTTACTTGTTTGGCGCACTGCAGCTAGTGTAAGCCTTACATTGTATGCATACTTTAAGTATGACAGTTTAAGACAGTAGCAAAAAAAATAAAACATTAAACTACAATTTATTCTTAGTCAGTCATCTGTTTTTGTAATGCTGAAGCCATTGCTACAACTGGGACATTGGGAGGCCTACCACTGTAACAGTGTGCGTGTATGCATGTCTGGTATTTTTCTGTCTGCATGTCTGAATGAATGTGTGTACGAATGCGGAAGAGACAGTGTGTGTGTGAGTGAATGAATGTGTCTATGAATGCAGAAGTGACTGTATGTGTAAGAGATCGGGAGAGACTGAGAGCGATCTTGCATGTGTGACTGTGTGTATGAATGCAGAAGAGAAAGTGTATGTGAACGAATGTGTGTATGAATCCAGAAGTGACTGTGTGTGTGAAATCGGGAGAGAGTGAGAGCGATCTTGCATGTGTGAATGTGTGTATGAATGTAGAAGAGAAAGTGTGTGTGAATGAATGTGTGTATGAATGCAGAAGTGACTGTGTGTGTGAGAGATCGGGAGAGAGTGATAGCAATCTTGCATGTATGAATGTGTGTATGAATGCAGAAGAGAAAGTGTGTGCGAATGAATGTGTGTATGAATGCATAAGAGACTGTGTGTGTGAGAGATCGGGAGAGAGTGAGAGCGATAGTGTAGCTGGGGTGGGGCAAAGGGGGCAGCTGACCTTCTATCCTCGCAACAGTTGCAGCTCTTTTCTTACTTTCTGTTGTCACAGTAATGATTGCAAAAGATTCCAGAGATGCTGGGTGAGTACAGTAAAGTAATTTGTAAAAAGTAGCAAGTCCACATTGCTCTGTGTATTTCATTCATTCATTCATTTATTCATTATTTTTCTTGTTTAATTTTGCTGTGTTTACTTGAAAGCATCTTTAGTCAAAAATATGGGACAAAGCTGACAAGAATACTATTTAAAGGGGCCAACATTTTAGACATGTTGCCATGCTTATCAAGTCACTTGAACAACAGATTATGCATCAACTTGCATTTTGTTAGCAATAAAAAATGTGAAACTCTGCCAAATATGCTAACTATAATCCTCAGTAATTTTCACAAGGAGCAGGGCAAGTTAATTGAGCAATATGTTTTTCAGCACCATGCATTGTCTGTGGACAGTATGAAATGCTAGTGGCATTAGTGGCTGATTAGTGTATCCCTCAGGAATTTGCTAGAAAACAAAAGTTTTTTCAGCTCTAATGTCTGCCATTACTGGCTGTGTGTTATCCTCAGTAATTTCCAAGAAAATTGATTTTTTTAACTAGCACAGGGAAGGTTATTGAGTTGACAGGGCTTTGCAACAACATGCATTTTAGAAAAAATAAGAAGTATGAAACTCCAATATCTGGCATTAGTGACTGACTGTAATCCTCATTTATTTATTAAAAAATTACATATTTTACAAAGGACATGGCAGAAATACGAGTCAAAACCAGGGACGGCAAATCATAGACAGCTGCAAAGTTTTGCTTTTGTGTAATGCAGAATACTTCAGCCTGGATAAATTAAGGCCACCCACCTGCTTTCTTGTGGGACCTATCAGCTCTGACCTGGAGGGAGTAGTTCAGAATCTTTAGTGGTAACCTTAAGCCATATTCCTGTGACTGCAAGAATATCAAGGGTATACTGTGATATCCAATCATGTAGTTCTGTAATTTCATTACAAATGCTATGGAGGTTGATAGTGACAATATTAATTTTTTTGATAGAACAATGGAAGAGTGATAGGTTGAGAGGTTTGCTATGTTGGTTTTAGTGGCAAGCATACATGGCACTTTAATGCAGGACAGAAAGCTGGTTATCAGAATGGTGTGAGGTGATGGTTGAAGAAGGATTACTACAGTTCTTTTCTTTACTATTTAGATTAGTTATTGATTTTCCATGACTGAAGTTAAGGTGGATGTTACCACAGAGGAGGATTATTGAGTTGAGTATGTGAAGTTAAAAGAGACATGTGTGAGCTTTATTTTTTGGGTAGAGAGGTGTTAGTATTAAAAGAATGGGATGGTGAGAGGTTAAAAAGGTAGGGACATGTATTGGTATAGCTACTGCTGATTTCATAGTATGCCGGGTAAATTGCAGTAGAAGAGGTGTGTAGAAGTGAAAGTATGCAGTGATAGTTTGTTAGATAGGATGTTAGTAGCAGTAGACAGAGACATGATGTTAGTAGAAACATGGTTGAAATTTTGGTGGTTATAGATGAGAGAAAATATTTAGGGGTGGTATGAAAGGATCCACTTCCGAATCTCGAAATCTTGAAATGTCAAATTTTAGTATTTCAAGACCAGAAGTTTGAACGTGCACAAACACCAAACCACACAACACCGAAACATCAAAACACCATAAAACACAAAACACAAATAAAAATACAACCCTCCCCCAACATAAAAGCAAAAAGAATAATAAACTTAAAACAAATAACATGAGAATATGTTTGTTTGCAGGGGGGCAGGCCCTCCTGCACCTCCCATGTGGGGGGCTGTACCCCCACCCCCTCTCTACTTATATACCAACTCCGAGGTCGCACTAACTCAGAAAAAAAAAAAAACTACTTGTACATAGTATTTTTTTGTCATTTTGGCAAAAAATGTAATATATTTTTTGGTGTGTCATGAGATTTTTGTAATAGGTTTATGTGTGCCATGAGATGAAAAAGGTTGAAAATCGCTGCCATAGCTCTATCTAGGATTAGGCCCTTTATGCATAACAACTGGCTTAATTTTCTTTTCTGCATAGAGTCTGATCTTGTGTCCAGATACAGTGCAATATATGGCAAAACTATTAATATAGTTAGTGATTTAATGTTTGTTAATTGAGTAAGAAGGTAAGTTCAAGGACCCTTTTCTGCTACAACCCAGGTCAATCAGGCAAATACCAAGTACAAATTAATACATATTATGAAACTGTGCACACAAAGCACATGGTTTGGAGTACAGAGAAGAATAACATTAAGCATGCAATCCATAAAAACTTATAAAAATGTAACATTAGACATAAAATAAATAATGTTGTAAAAGCATAACATTAAACATATCATTTAAATGTAACTGAATGTTAATAATTTAACATGTTGTTCAGTTGTATAAATGAGTCAATTTTACAAAACAGTAGAGGTCTTGACACTAAACCCTGCGGTACTCTACTACTTCTGTCTTTTTTCTGGTTGTTTATCTATAAGAGCCACCCTTCTGCTTTTAATTGGACAGCCATCTTCTAATCCACAGTACCATTTTAGATCTTGCAGCTCAGAGGATTATGAATGGGCTGCCAATCATAACTGATATATTATGTGTTTGAGACATGGATACCAAGAGGTGAATCTTGGTGTCCATGTTGAAAACATGTAATTAAGGGTTATAATCAAATACCCAGTCATAATTCTTTGTAGCACATGGAGCTTTATCTGTTCCATGTACTACTAGTTACAGTTAAAAAGAAGTAAAATGCTGTTTGCCATCTTTCAAAGCTGTAAAGATTATTGTAAAGGCAGTGTAACACAATGCCTTATGTTTACACTCTCCTGGCCATGCCTCTCAATTGTCCAGATGTTCACAGAACATCCATATTTTTGCCTCATACGTTTGGTCTGTTCCTCATAAAAAAATTATATTTAGTTATGGACAAACCACTGAGGATTTAAGTCATGAAAAAAATGAAGACATTTAAATTTCAGACTTTATATCCTTCCGAAAATACAGGCGAACACACATCCTGTTATTCTAGCTACTTTCTAAGTTTGTACCAGGAAGTTAGGCACAAGTTTATTGGTACAGACAGCAGGCAGTAACAAATTTGTTTTTTATTCTATCACTGTCATTTGCTGGCCAGTTTTGGCAGATTTGACTGCCTATCAGTAGACCCGACCTTAATTTAAACAGGGGGTGCTTAACAACTGTTAAGGTTGGCTCTTGTGTCACTCTAGTGCTTAACTGACTTTTTCCAAATATATGAGCTCCATCACCACACTTTGTGCACTACATTACTGTTTGATATTCCTACCAGGCATGTGTGAAGCACAATGTCAAAGGATTTCATGAAGACCAAATGATTCCACTGGTGTTTGAGGGATAACTTTGGATCAAGATGGATAGCAGGAGCACTTCTATATATGAAGCTATGCTGTTAACCACTGACAACAGAAATGGCACACAGGAACTTCAGCAGCATTCCCTGCAGAATATTTTCCATAGCCTTGTGTGTAAAAGTAATTATTATTATAATCTCTGAAAACTCCAGAAAAGAACTGAAGCTTGTATTTACACTGCAGTGTCACAACATTTACATGTAGAAAATAAAATAATCTAGCAAAGAGCAATCCTTTTATAGAGTACCAATATTAAGAATGTGCTAACAAAGCTTGTTCTGGTAGTATGTGAAATGTTTACTTTTTAAATAACCATTAACATAGGCTATTTTGTGCATATGGCTGATTTTATCATTTTTGAGCCATTTATAGTGCAGTTCCTATGACATTGTGTCAGAATTGTTTTCTTTCTATCTTGTTGTGTCCAACAACTGCCAAATTTTGCCATGTGTTGAATCTATATACCAGAGCTGCTTTCCAGACTCAAAAGACGAGATTATTTTGCTTGACTTGTTTTTCCCATAAGCCAGACATTAATTCAGTGGCATTGCATTCATAAATGACATATGCACATTACATTTCTAGTCATTACGTTTTCAAAGTTTTGTAAGATGTAGAAAAAGTAACATATTTATAAATTGTATATCACCTAAATCCATATCTAAGCATATCTCTGCTTAATCCAGAACTGTGGATTTGATGTTCATATAGTGCTCAAGCTGTGAAACAACAAAAAAATATCACTGTTATAACAGGTGAGAAAGAAACTATGCACTTTATTAGAAAATGAACCCAGACCTTGTAAGCACCTTCCTGGAACCTTGTCATTGGGAAATAGGGGCTCACAGTCTCTTAGCCTAAATTTTTTGCAGACACATCTTTGTTACCCGGGTACCATGTACGTTACAGGTAAACATATCTGCATATTTGTGAAAATGAATGTAACTGGACATTTAGTACAGAAGAGGATTCCAAGCATACCCATCAACTGTCTAGATTTTCACAAAAAATTTTCAGATTTTTGTATCATATTTTTGGTCTGTCCCTCATAAAATATGTGATTTTCTGAGTTTCAGACTTCATATCCATCAGAAAATGCACGTTAACACAAATTCTGTTATTCTAGCAACTTTTAAAGTTTATAAGAGCGATATTTAAAATCTATCCCTATTTTTGGGCCCTTGTCCTCCCATAATGTTTTGGTTTGTCCAGATTTCTTGCACTAAGAGGTTGAGAAGTATGATTCAAAATGTTTGCGTACATGCATACGTGACACACGTATAGGTATGGGCTTTGCTATTTAAAAGGAGAAATGCATTTGTTTCTCTGAAGACATGATTAACAGATCTCTACTTGAAGAAAATAAGTGTTTACTCTTAAAGTACTGCAAATTTGAAAGGAAGAGAGGAAGGGGAAGGGGACTTAGGCAGTTTTTAAATTTGTGTTTAGGGAAACCAAATTGCATTAAAAAATCAACTGTCCAACAGGTGTGCCCAGGAGTGCGTGCGTGTGTGTGTGTGTGTGTGTGTGTGTGTGTGTGTGTGTGTGTCTTTGCAACAATGAAGTTTTGCACAGTGGCAGACTGTGTATGCAAACCATTGCTAATAATCTTACTATATGTACAAATCCATATTTTATGAATATATCTATAGTCATTAATTAGCAACAGTGTCTTTGTATTGCATTCAGAAATTTTGCATTGCTGCTGGAAAGTAAAACAGACAGAGCTAGATTAACCTTTCCAAAACTTGTGTATGGTATTAATTATATAGTGCCCTGTAACCTGACTGTGTAACCAGCCTCCCTGCATAGCATAGACATGTTGAGGCTTGTCTGTTCAGCAGGTGTGCCTGTACTATTGAATTACTGATTTGTGTCCATGAATGCGTGGAATACAGATGTACATTCTGCTTGCAAATTCTTAAACTTCAAATGGAACAGCTACTAACTTGGCTTCCAAGAAACAGTGTTCACCTAAGAAATCATTTACGGAGAAGATATGTGTCTTGGCGAGCAGTCCTAGCTTGATTCATTGCCCCTCCCCCCCAATAGAAGAGGAAGGAAAAGCAACTTCAGCTTATATGTACCACAGTGTGCTGTTGTAGGAGTATGTAGACTAGCTTCATGGTCTAGTTAGTAAGTAGAGACTTACAGATAGACAGCAACAGACAGATTGACAGAGACGTACACACAGTCAGCTTTTGTTTATACACATCTCAATGTACTCTTATGGAAGCTATGTAGGTTGGCTTCATAGTCAATTTAATAAATACAGAGAGAGTCAGACAGACAGATGCACACACACACACACACACACACACACACACACACACACACACACACACACACACACACACACACACACACACACACACACATTAAATGATGCAATGAGCAACAGCTGAAATAAATCATAGCACAGCAAAATGATGCATAAATGAAATCTAAACTATCAGAAAAATAGCAGAATTAATAAATTCCAGTCTCAGTAAGCAATTCAGTCAACCCAACAAATGTTCTGGACAACATATAGAAGAAATGATATATGAATATTTTATTCAACTCTCAAAAATATATACAAAGACAAATTACTTTTTACTAAAGTTTTACTAGCATTAATAATATGTTTGTGCATACCTCTCAGCCTCTTAGAGTAAGAAATCTGGACAAAGCCATAAATAAAAGTGGAACAAAGGCCCAAAAATAGGGACAATTTTTAAATATTGCTCTTCCAAACTTAGAAAGTCAATAGAATAACAGGTTTTGCATTAACATGAATTTTCTGAAGGGTATGAAATCTGAAACTCAAAAATGTCATCATTATTTTCTAACTTCACTTTTTAATGATGTCCCATTAATTTGCTAGAAAATCACAATTTTGTGAAAAAACGGACCAAAAATATGAGGCAAAAATCTGTGCAGTTGAGAGGTATGTAGTTGTGACTCCTTTGGGGCACTGTTGTATCAGCTTAAACAGTTTTAAATCTACATGTACATTTTATTTAAACTATTTGTAGTGCACAAAATGTGGTGACTACACTGAACACAGAAAAAAGGTAAACTTGATAAGCATAGCCCTAGTATGAGACCCAGTCTTAACAGTATGTTGAGGTGCTTAAGGAAAGCTTTTTAAACATACCTACCTAAGCAGTGTTAAAATTCATGCTACGGACTAGCAATGGATTGTGCTGACTGACAAACAACAGTGGCAAAAGATAAAAGTTCTTTAAAAATCTGTTCAATATTTCCCTCTACTACACTTAAAAACAAAAAAGTGAGGTGAACAAAGAGTCTAACAGCTGTTAAAAGTCTTTGGTTTATGCCTGCTAGCTATCCAACAACTTTAGGTGCTTTACAGGCTTTCAAAGGCTTTTAAAGTCAGTAAAACATCTTGTGCTCCTACACTTTTTTTCTGCAGCTGGTACTACGTGAAGCAGATAAAGCACCATACACTACAAAGAACTACAATTGGTCTCAGCAATCATAACTCTTATTATATTTTCCTAGCATGGATGCCTAGAATCACCATTTGTACTTACTATATATTCTTGTTGATGATCTTCTTTCAGCATTTCCCAGTTAGAGGTTGCCACAGAGGAATTCCGGTCCTCTAATTATTGGCAGTGGATTTTTATGGTGCCGAGGTGCCAGCACGACGCCCAACCTTCAACGAAGGCATGCCCATTCATGCATGTCTTCCGAATGTCACTTGACCGCAGGGTAATTGTACTTAATTTTCATATCTTTGGACTCATAATTATGGATCTCATGCTTGCAGTAAGAAGTGCATATAATTACATATCATGTAATTTGAATTTAAGCATGTAGACAGATAAATCATGTGTGTGTGTGTAAATATACATATGTCAATACTATAAAATACTGATTCCCATCATTTCATACTCATTTAAGTATAGCACTTGTATTTGGAGTAATGCATGAACAGGTAAAAACTATTTTTTTTCAGACTTTATTCAGTGCAGACATCTAAAACTGTGTTCCTTACAAACTTCTTTAGACAATTTATTCTACAAATTTGAGTATAATAGAGTAATACTTATTTGCAGCAATGTATTGAAGATTGGTCCATTTTGTGGCAGTGTATTATTTTTCAGAGTAAATTGAGTAATATTTTTACAGTTGAATTAATACCTTAACCCAAATGCTTAGTAATGATTGAATTTAAGTAAGTTTAACTGAAAAAACAGTTCTAAAGATGGTTTTTAATACTTGAGTGTGCCAAATCACATAGGTAAGATTATAGTCATGTGTTTGATATTGGCATTATCTGTAGAACAGTTGCCATCTTCAATATTAATCTATGAGACCATTTAGATGGCATTGAAGTATTACACATCAACATTATTTAGTATATATAATAACTTAAAAAAAGAATAGGTATCATCCATCTTCCACAATATATCACACTCTGATACAGCATAAGTAGTTGAAAGGTCTAAGGCCCATAAGTATGAATGGTAATATGAGAAACCTTAAGAAGTAACAGTTACAAATTAGGCAATGTATTGTGAAAGCATTGAAGGAAGCACTTAAAATATATTACAGAGGCATACCTTAGTACTAGAATAGTCAAAGGGAGTACTGGATGGTATAATGAAGAAGGTTCTTTCTGGAGTATTGCAGTGATTCTTGAATAAAATTTTACACAGCCAGAGTCTGAAAAGTGAGAACAAGTAAGCACTGTAATACCATGGAAGCAGCCTACAATCAGAAAAAAAACAGCTACAGTCATCAAATATCAGGATGAGAGTTGGCAGGGGGGACAAAGACACCAAAAATATTATGATATCTTGCTGAGGTTTTAACATTTTTAATTTCAGTCATACGATTACAAAAGATCATTTTTCATTGTTTTCAAGGGGGGGGGGGTAAGTTTTTCTCATCCTGTCATTCAATATACCTAACAAAGACATACCTGGGAGAATATGTTCTTGGAATGTAATGAGCTGGCAGACTTTAAAAATTCCCTACAGAGTTTTCTGTCAGGAATACTCGGTGAGCAAATCAGTGTAGCTAAGGAAATTATTTTTTGAGCTGGGATGCAGAATCTGAATGGCCTGTACATAAAAAAGGCCTTGTTAAGTTTAATTCTGGTGACTGCCAAAAAGCAATTACTAGAAGATGAAAATCAAAATCTAAACCAACTATGCTCGAAGTAGTGAATATTGTATCAGAGGTAAAAGAATATGAAGTGGGTTCTTAAGAAAAGGGTAGGAATAAATTACATAGAAAAATGGAATGGAAACAAAACATGCAGAAGAATGTTTTGTAGGAGGAATGAAGTTTAAGAAAAGGCAAGAATTAAACAATGTATGTAATGTGGAAGTAATTATATGATAGATAACAATATATGTGATTATTTATTTATTTATTTAAATTTGTTGACCGGGAGTGTCCGACTGGACATAGGTCCATTTTCAGCAGAGACCCGGGGAGAAAAGCTCCATAGTTAAAATAAACAGACAGTAGTTACATTGGATTACATAGCGATTAACAATTTAACATAGCAATTACTTACAACATATTTGCAGATGAAGAACATAGTACATCAGTAGACAACTAGAATCTTTATCTGTGAAGTACATAACAGACATTAACAAATGTTACAATGAGAAGTTCCTGCTGTATAATAAGTACTAGGTTTATGAGCATCTGAGCTTGCTATAATCAAGGTAGTTAGTGGAGTGGAAAGAAAGGTAGTGGTTGGATGGGGTGGGTGATATTAGAGTGGGAGTTGCAAGGGCATAGCCAGCATGTTTTTAGGTGCGCTTTTAGTAAAGTTTTGAAGTGGGTGCATGATGGTACGGAGATAATTGTGGGTGGAAGGGAGTTCCATAATTTGGCTATGATGCAAGAGAATAGTGCTTCACCAGCAGAGTTATTGGCTTTAGTGATCTGCAAGTGATTTTTGTTGCTGGATCTTAGTGGTCTGGTGGTGCGATAGGGTTGGAATAGATTCTGGAGGGATGATACATTTAGTGGATGGTTTACTAGTTTGTGGGTGAGGGAGTTCAAGCCAGCCCAGTTCAGCAAGTGAGAGACAGTGGTGACTACGGTAGGATGCCCCTGTGGCGAATTTGGCGATTTTGTTGTAGCAGGTCTCTAGCTTGTTTAGATCGCATTGCCTTAGGTTGGTATATATTGGAGAGGCATAAAGTTGGGTGGAAATAAGGTGGGAATTTGCTATTGAAATCTTTGCTGCTTTGGTGAGAAATTGCTTATTTCTGTATAACGCTCCTAATTTTTTGTGGACTTTTTTTATGGTCATGGATATGTGAATGTCAAATTTTAGTTTATTGTCTATTTCCACTCCTAGAAATTTGGTGTTTTCAGTTGGGTATATAGTGGTGTTGTCTTTTGCTGTGATGTTAAAGTGAGAGTTGTTTTGGGTATGTTTGGTGGGTTGGAAGATGAGTAGTTTAGTTTTGTTTGGGTTGAGTATTAATTGGGCATCGGATAACCAAGTTTCAACAGAGGAAAAGGCTTCCTGTGTGACTTTTTGCAGTTTTGGTAGGGACTGGGCTGATCAGATGATGGTTGAGTCATCTGCGTATTGTATGAGGGTGCCATGTTTGGTGGCAGAGGCTAGATTATTGGTGTAAACAGAGAAGAGTAGGGCTCCAAGGATGGATCCTTGGGGAACCCCTATGGAGACAGGTAGTTGGGCAGTTATGTCATTCTGCCATACAACGGATTGTTGGCGGTCAGACAGGTAACTCTGAAACCAGTTGGTGACTGATTGTGAGAAGGACAGGTTATTGAGGACATAGATAAGTTGTTTGTGTGGGACCATGTTAAATGCTTTAGATAGGTCTAGGAAAGTAGCAGAGGAGAGATAGCTATTGTTTTTATGCTGAAGGATAGTGTTAGTAAAGGAGGGTAAGGCAGTGGCGGTGCTATGATTTGGTCGGAAACCATGCTGAGTACCGGAAAGGAGGTTGTTAGTAAGGAGGTAGTCTGAGACCTGAGAGTGTATGCATCTCTCTAATATTTTGGAGAGTGGAGAGAGAATAGCTATGGGGCGGTAATTGGTTAGTTCTGTGGAAAGGCTGCCTTTGTGGAGGGGAATTATATGTGATACGTTCCACAGTGTGGGAACGTAACTTTCTGGCAGAGATCGGTTAATCAAGATGGATACTGGGTAGGCCAGAGTATCAGTTGCGATTTGTAGGTATTCACTTAGGAGGTTGTCTGCTGCTAATTTGGTGGGTTTAAGTTTAGTTAAGAGTTTTTTTATGTTGGAGGTAGGTACAGGAGAAAAAGAGAAGGCAGTGAGGAGATTAGCAGTTGAAGGTGTGGGTTGGAGGGGTGGGGGGTTGTGTTGTTCAGCTAGTGATAGTATGGTTTGGGTGAAGTGTGTGTTGAATGAGGTAGCAATATTTTCTGAGGAGTGAGGGATGTTAGGAGGAGGGGTACTGACTTTACTTGGATGGAGGATGGAGTTTATGGAGGACCAGAATTGTTTGTGGCTGTGTTGTGAGGAGTCTAGGGCAGACTGGTAGTATTGGAATTTGTCCTGTTTTATTAGCTTTTTGACTATATTGTGTAGTTCTAGGAATTTCTGTCTAGTTGAAGGGGTTTTGGTTTTGCGCCAGTGCTCCCAGGCTTTTATCCCTGTTTTTCATTTCTGACTTAGTGGTTTTCTGTAGCCATGGGGAGGGTTGTGCTTTGGTTCTGGAAAATCTTATGGGGGCATGGTAATTAAGGATGATAAGGTGATGTATAATGTTTGTAAATGTGAACTTGTTAATATGGTTTAATTACTTTTATATAAATGCAAGTCTGCCTATGTCACAAATGATAATTCAATAAAGGTATTTAAAAAAAAAAAAAAAATATATATATATATATATATATATATATATATATCTGACAGCATCCACTTTTTAATAAACAACACTTCATTTGTCCTGTGAACAATATAACCCAAAACAACACCAAATTTCTTTTCCATTTTTTCAGCATAGTTTTGTCTATGCTAATAATAATGATAATGCCCATATAAGAGCATATTCATATTTATCCCTTCTTTGTTTACAGTTCCTTTGAAAAGCTTCTGTTTATACAATTTGTTCAATACTTCTTTACTCAATCACATTGCAAAAACACATTTTCCCTAGTCACTGTTTGTTTACAATAATACACTCTTTCACTTACTGCCTTATATAACATGTTCCTTTAACCAGCTAATTATTTATAAAGAGTTTCCACAACAAATCTTAGCACAAAATCAAATCTTTACACATTTTTTATTTTCTGTATAGAGTCTTAACAATATTATCGAAACCTTCCCATGGATTTACAATATTTTTTGTCCTAACACCTGGAAGCTCCTATGATCAGAGCAGTAACCCAAGGCTCTCTCATTGTGTGTATCTTGTAATGATACCACCAAACCAATTTAGACATGTGTCCAAATAGCTTAAAGCTAATCAAAACAGCAGGTTGAGATCCAAGCTTAACATAGATCTTAAGAGATTTGTATTTTTCAAAATACTGCAGAAGGCAATAAAAAAGGACACTGTGACTCTTGATTCTTCTTCCTCAAATGAGATTCTCCTTTACTGGGCAATCTTTTCAGACCTTTTTTTTGATTATCCAGGAGAATCTTCTGAAGCATTTTGAAAAATAAAAATCTCTTAAGATCTATGTTAAGCTCGGAGCTCGACCTGCTGGTTCGATTAGCTTAAAGCTATTCAAACACACATCTGAAATGGATTTACAATATAACATTTATTTAAAGTCTCATCTTGCCATTTTTTTTCGAGTCATATTAACTTCTCCCTTATTCAATTTTCACATTAGAATTTTTTTCCTGATATTTTTTCCTATTTATTTAATTTCTAAAGTTTTCACACATTTAAAAATTCATTATTTCTCAAAACATTTCATATTTTGTTTTCAGTATCTCTCCCAAAATCACTTCATCCTCCTTCCCTTCACCTTCAAAACCTCAAAAAGATGAATTGATACATCATATACTAAAGGATTTGTTAAATTCACCCTTTCCTTTTCATTTAAATACAATACCCATCTTTTAATAGGATTTAACCTCATTCCCTGTATTACATGAAACATTATAGTCATAATTTCTTTTTATCTTCCCCAGATAATATCTATCTATCTATATATATATATATGTATATATATATATATATATATATATATATATATGTGTACATATATATATATATTTATGGGTCTACTTCATTTGATCGAAAGACCA
The DNA here is from genome assembly GCF_019279795.1 of Protopterus annectens. NCBI lineage: Eukaryota > Metazoa > Chordata > Ceratodontiformes > Protopteridae > Protopterus > Protopterus annectens. The sequence goes on from NC_056746.1 coordinate 650,520,611, forward strand.
TTTGACCTAAACCCATTTGATCGAAATATCATTTGATCGAAAACCAGTATTCACGGCAAATAACAGGGATTTGTCCCCCTCCCCAATGTTGTGTGACCCTGGAGTTGGAATATATAGTTAGGGGGTGGGGTGGGAGGGTGAAGCCCCCCATCTATTTTCATTTAAAATCTGTACTTTTTGTTTTATTTTCTTCTTTTAAAGGAAACAAGGTGGGAAGACCCCCACACCCACCCAATGTGGGTGGCTGTGCCCCCCACCCCCCCTAACTTTATATACCAACTCCAGGGTTGCACAACATTGGGGAGGGGGACAAATCCCAGTTTTATGCCTTGAAACTGGTTTTCGATCAAATGAAATTTCGATCAAATGGGTTTCGGTCAAATGGTCTTTTGATCAAATGAAGCAGACCCATATATATATATATATATATATATATATATATATATATATATATATATATATATATATATATATATATATATATATATATATATATTCTCTCTCTCTCTCTCTCTCTCTCTATATATATATATATATATATATATAATATGTGTATATATATATATATATATATATATATATATATATATATATAGTCTATATAGATTCACCAAATGCACAGCCTTACTTAAAACAACTAAATTTATTAACTGCGGTAGTTGTCCTGTTCGATTCTCAGGTAAAGCGTCTTCTGTGTAGAGACATGTGTGAATGGGCATACCTTCGTTGAAGGTTGTGCATCAGGGCTGGCAACTCAGTACGTAAAAATCTACTGCCAATCATTAGTGGACCGGAGTTCCGCTGTGGCGACCCCTAACCAGGAAAAGCCAAAAGAAAGATGCAACAACAACTTTTCTTAATGAAACTTATCCTAAATGCCTTCCAAAATGCACTTTCTTTAAACTGCTCCACTACATCTTTCCATTGTTTTTGTATAACCACTTTTTTCCAAACCTAATCCTTGGAACAGATATTTATATTCTCCCTACAACCCCTAAACCTTTACACTTCTTTTTATTCAACTCCAACCCAGGATATTTCAATATTTTCCCCAGTACTATCAAAACATCCTTCATTCAATCTTTTTTTTATTATTATATCTAAATCATTTGTATAAGAAAAACACAGGTATTTCAATTTTTACTTTCATCTTATACACAGCATCCTTCATATTCTCTTGTACCTGACCTACCACAGAATTAGTTAGTAATGATAACCCTCACTCATTGGACACCCCTGTCTTACACCACATATCCACGATGTACCAAAACTTTAACTTTTTTATTATTATACACTGACTTCAATATCCTCAGCATCTTTTCTGGAATTCCATAATCACATAATACTTGCCACAGTACTTCATGTTTTACACTATCAGATGTTTTATTTATATCCCCAACCTCAATCTTCACCTGCTCTCATTTATTGAATTATTTGCAACTTCCTTTATCAAAATCAGCATCTCGTAACTTCTTCTTCTCACCTTCATACTAGACATACCTAGGTGGTAAAATAATTTCACTTAAAGCATTTTCAAACCATAACTGAATATTTTTATAAAAATTGTGCAATCATCATTGTTTAAAGTAACTGACCACCATTTACCTATATCACGTTTCTCCCTCTTTTCCTATAATAACTTAATTAAACCCTTATAAATTTTATCCCTACAAAACCCTTCATTCATCTACTCATTAATACTCCTTTTTTGAAATGGCCAATTGTCTAATTTCTTACAGATCTTATTCTCAATAGCATCTTTATCTGAAACAATATCTTGTTTAAAACATCATAAAATCTTCTTTAACTCAAACAATGATATCTCTTTTTTAATATCTTCTTTACTTCTGAATTTTTTTTGAAATTTTTTTCCTGAAATATTCCACAATCACCTCCAGTATACTCTTTTGGTTGTCTTTATTTTCCTGTCTTGCTTTTTCATTTCTCTTATAGTACTGTTTTCTTCCATAACTGCTTTTGCCAGAAAATGATATACCTCTTCTTTCCTACTTTTTAAATACTCTTTTAAGTAATATGTTTGCTTATATAATATCATCCTGTTTACCTTCTACAATTTTTTTCTTACCTGTTACTCCTTTGCAAAATATCTATTAACTATTTACTTCCAAATCATACATTTCTTCAATAATATTTTCATATTCTTTTTTACTATTTCTTCTTTATTCTATCTCTAGTTTTACATACACCGTTTTATAGTTCTCTTTACAAACTATCCACGACTCTGTCCAAGACTTAAAGAAACATCTCAGTCTTAAATGATCTTCCTAAATACTCTTTGCTCCTGTAACTACACTTTCTCGTTTGATCTGTTTTCATTTTTTGTTTTGATTCCTTTCTCTTGTACAATACAATCCACATGCTTGTTTAGTTCTATCCATATATGGTCTATTGTCAGAAAACCCTGATCCTACGGTTCCCCCATCATATCATTTTAACTTCATACATATAACAAATAATTTATCTTTGTTCTTAACTCTTACCTTTTATATAACCATTGCTCTTCTTCTCATATTTTCATCCATCCATACTTTATCACTTCCTTCAGCTTTTTCACAGATTGCACCTTTTTTCTACCACTCATTCGTAAATTACAATTCAAATCTTTCAGTATTTTTACATTCATGTTTACCATTACATATTTCCTAATCTCTTCAAAACATTCCTGTCTCTCCTTTATGTTTATACTAGCATAAGTACGTATCAGTCTCTATACCTTATTTTTATAACTCACATCCAACATAGTGGCCCTATCTGCTGCTATAATTATAGATAAGTCTAATATTTTTATCTTTAAATACACACACACACACACACACACACACACACACACACACACACACACACACACACACAAAAAAACACACTGTCACATATCCTCAACATCATTCATAACCAAAATTCTATACACTTCATAAATGTTTTGAAACTGAATTTGATCTTGCTCAAAAATAAATCTCTCATCTTACATTATCACCATATTCACATCTAGTTCCATTCACCACTGCAAATCATTTATCCGTCTAACCATATATTTATATTATTCACATTTGCAGATAAAAACCTCACATTGGTCTTCCCCTTTTTTAATTTTGTGAGAACTTTTTTTGAATTTCCTCCTTCTTATTCTTGCTCTGTGTCCAATAATCACTTTTGTTCTTGCCTATCCAATTCTTCATCTTCATCTTTTTCTTGTTACATTTCCTGTAAATGTATTAAAAACATTTATTGGTTTTATTATTGCCTCCTCCCCACACACTTGTACGTTCTTTCACACTCTACTCATCTCCTTTTAGATTACCTTACTGTACTTACTGTACTTCTTGCTGACTTTAATTTTGCTCATCCTACAAAACTTTTCATTGTACATTTCTAACACTTTTTATTTTCCCATCTGTACAGTCTCCACTGTTTCTTGAGATTCAAACCAAAACATTCCTTTCTTTTTACATAACCTACATAACCTACATACCCATTGATAATCTTTCTCAGTATGGCCTATTTCCTCATAAAAAATTCATATTATTTTCTGCAGACACTAATTAAATGTGAATTTAGTTTTCATTTGATTCCCATATCCCAAGGTCCCTCTTAACACTTTTCTTTTTGTAATTTAAGCATAACTGCTACCACCCATCCTCCATTCCACAACCTCTATTATCTCTCATTTTTATTATGCTTCTCACATTATTACATTCATTTAACAAACATTTATTTTTATTTAAAATTCAGCTACATCACCCTTTAATTTAACACCCCAATATAATACATTCATTCTAGGGATATAGTTTTTCTTTTTTATCCATTTATAAATCTGTCCTTTACTATGTCATTTTCAAAAGATAAGTTTTGAAAATCACAGAATGATTCCCTACCAAGGTATATAAAAGATCTGACAGCCATAACCTTGAAACTCAATGTCATCGCAATTTTGTCCTATAAAAAGTATCTGCTTATAGTCTTTCTACTTTTATTCCTTACTCTTACTGTGGGATTCTTCTTCTCACATCCTCACTCATTTGCTTTCAACTCTCAGCATTTTTGCCCAAAACAAAAGCATAGGATTCCTCCTCCTGTTGCAAGTTTTTCTCCAAATCCAGTTTCTCCTTCACCAAAAACCTGGTCAAGCACTTTACCATAAGATATTGCCAGTTCATCTCCAGGCTCATAATGTTATATTAAATGCAATCAATGACTATCATGTATTCCCCTGGAGCTATTTCCATAATGACAGTCTCTCGTTGCAAAACTCCTCACTGAACAGCTAATCACTGCTCATTTCTAACCTCTACATTGACATAACCATTATCTCTAAAAGATTCATTCTCTGTCTGTTCATCACAATCAGCTAACACGTACTTCTCCTCTCTTGAAACACAATTGGATGAAAAGCCTTCTTGCTGATCTATACAAGGCACCATTGCAATCCTCATCCCAGTCACCTCCACACCAGCAATGGGTGTAAGACATCATTCCCTCCTTGCTTAAAAAAGTAGGAGGTGCTTTATTAACATTTACATTCATTTTATACCAAAACAAAAACTTTAAATCAATTAATTACACACATTTTTACATTCATATTTAAAATTATTTACAAGTTATCAATACAAATGAACTTAACTAAACAGTTTTATTTCCTTTTCATTTTATATTTACCATCTGTGCCCCCAGATTTTCCTCCACAACCATCTCCTTATTTCAGCTAATCAGCTAATACACCATCATCTTCTTGTTTTTATATATATATATATATATATATATATATATATATATATATATATATATATATATATATATATATATATATGGATTCCTATTACAAGAACAAACGTTCACAACTTCGAACTTGTAATAGGAGCCTCACTTACGCGAAAGTTCACTTTAACGAAAGTGAACTTCTGCGAAAGTGCACTTCACCGAAAATACCGCAGCACAGTGGAGGACATCAAAAAACAAGCTATGTCCTCCACTATGGTGCGATACTCACAGACCTTAGGGTTAGGGCATGGGTTAGGGTAAGGGGATAGTTAGTAAAGCTATCCCCTTACCCTAACCCATGCCCTAACCCTAAGGTTCATGACTATTGCACCATAGTGGAGGACATTGCTATGTCCTTCACTGCACTGCAGTCGTCACGGACCTAAGGGTTAGGGCACGGGTCATGGTACGGGCTATCCCCTTACCATGACCTGTGCCCTAACCCTAAGGTCTGTGAGTACTGCACAGAAGTTCAGTGCAATGCCCGTTCGTTGTACTGAACTTCGCTTAAGTGCACTTTTGATTAAGTGCACTTTCGCTGCAGTCTCTTGCACTAGTCCAGGCTAACTACTTTTTAATAGTTGCTGGTCATAATTTTTCTTCTTCCCTGACCACCTCATAATCTGTGCTCTCTCTCTCATGTTTAGATAATCTCTAATCTTATCTTTTTCTATCCACCCACCCCTGCAAACCCTTCTTCAGCTTAATTTGAGAAACTACAATATCTACACTACAATAAGGAATTATATCCAAGGATTGTATAATACAAATATCAGTTATAATAGCATAGAATGTAATTTCTGGTGTTCTGCAAGTCTTGTATATTTTTTGTATAATTTGTTGTACAAGTTCTGCATAATTTCTTGTATAAATTTTATATAATCTCTATATGTGGAGCTTTTCCTCCCTGGGCCTCCAATGAAAATGGATTTTATCCCAGTAGGACTTTTTGGGTAAACAAATGTAAAATAAAATAAAATAACTTCTTACATTTATTTCTGTAGTACCCATATTGCCACAAACAGTGATTTATCCAATTATCAGTATCACATCTCTGCATTAGCATACTTCCCTTATAATATATCATATTCATGTTTATACATTTAAAAATGTCCAGCTATATTAATTTTTTCAAATTTTCCCAAAATTCTTTATTTTTTTTGCAATTCAAAATATGTTTTGTTGTTTCTTCTTCATTACATTTTCTTTTCTCCACCTTCTATTTTGTATTCCCTTTCACGGGTAAGTTGTCAAATAAATTCTCTATAAAAAATCCTCTGCTTCATAAAAATCTTCATACCTTTTTCTTCTGTCTTTTATTGCCCTTTTTTCATCTAGTTTTAATTTCTTCCATGGGTACATAATTTTTTTTCTAAAATCTAAAATTATTTTCTTTTTCCATTAACCTAACTTACTTTTAACTTCCATAATTTAATTTTTTGTAATATTTTTTCTTCCATCTTGACACTTTTTTACTTTTCTTTTTCCTATTCCTTTGCATTTTTATAGTTTTCATATAGCATTTTACCTATCATTTCTTTTTATCTTTCTTTTACTTTTCATTATGCACATTAAATGTATAGATGCTAAATGCACCACTGGATTTTTTAAATACAAGCCACCACCTTCTCTTTAATTATAAATTGTCCCTCTTCTCACCTTGAGCCCCCAAATGAAGCTAGAAATTCTGTAGTAACTATTTTTCTATTTGAGTGGGAAACATATATATTCCTCCTTAATACACTATATTTCCTAATACATAAATATTCTGCATAATTTTCATTTTGAAAATGATGAGTAAAAATTTTCCATCGAGATAACATTTTTTTCTGCTCTGTTATCTGTTTCCATTGACTTCTTATACTTGCCCAATGTCACTTTCAATATCTTTGCTTCCTTTCTTGTGAAATACATTCCATTTATTTTGTATCTCAACAAATCGCTTAAACTTAATTTTATTTACTATAGACCAGCCTTTTTAACAGCTTTTTGATCATTATTACAACCTCACTTATCCATCCCTTGTTTTTTGTTGTTAGAAATAAATCACCAGCATAGGTCATACATATTGGTAATATAACATTTCCTTCTGTCTCACATCTTTCACATCTTGGATCCATGTTTTCAAACATGGATGTCTGTATTTCATTCATTAGTAATAAAATTAAGCACATACTCATTAGGCATCCCTGTTTTATTCCTCTCTTAAAACTTATTTTTTCCATTTATCCATTTATCATATCTTGTACCCATGAATTTTCTTAGCATTTCTTTATTGCATTAATATTTTTGTCCTGTGTTGTATGCCTCTAAAATCTGCCACATTGCTTCATGGCTCACATTATCAAATGTTTTAGCTACATCACAGGATATTAGTCTTACTTCTTTATTTTCTTTTGACATCATCTTGACTACTTTTGTTACTATTATCAACATTTCTTTAACCTCTCTTCCTTTTGTACCCTAAATCCTTTCTCTAACCACCTCATCCAATACTTTTTCTCTTTTTTGTAGTATTTTTATAAATATTTTGCAGTCAATATTCCCTAGTGTTATATACCTCCAATTTTTAATATATTGTCATTGATCCCTTTTCCATCTAAATTTATTACTCCACCACATGTCTTCTTTCATTATACCTACCTTCATCCATTTATTTAAAATTAAAACAACTTCCCTTTCATCTTCATTAATCTAACCCTGGTAGTGATTAAATCTTACTTTGTTTTATCACCTTCTCATTTCTTTTATTGTTAAATAATTGTCTAAAAATATCCTTACTTTCAGATTTTTTTTTTACTTTTCATTCTTCTTGCTCATCCATTTCCTCTTTTTCATGCATTTTCTCAACAAAATTTTCTACCATCTCCATAATATCTTTTTGTTTGTATTTTATATTTCATTTGTCATCTAAGATAGCATCCATCCTGCCTTCTCTCATTTTACTTCATTTTCTAAATAAGGGGAAATTTCTTCTTTCATTCCTTTTAGAAAAAATGCCTATGTAACATCAATTTTGCTTTTTCTTTATTATTTTCATGCATCTGATTTTCTGTTTCCCTTATTTTGTCACCTCCTCTTTCTCATAATTCTATAACATTTCTTTATATTTCATTTTATTTACTTTTATTCTTCTTTCCACTTCTAAATATATTTTATACATCTGCTTATACACTAATCACCATTATGTCTATTTTTTTATAAAATAGTCTCATTGTCCCGTTGTCAACCAAGGGCCTTAATCCAGTCATTCTCAGGTTTCAGGCTTCAGTTTTGTTTATATAAAGCCAAGCCACATAAGTAGCACAGTTCCCAAAGATTTTAATCCAAAATAATACAGCTCACAAAGCCATCATCAGCTCTGAATTTCTTCAGACACTAAGGTTTAATTCTCATTTTCTTGATGCCCATAGAAAGCTTTCTCCCAGACAACTCATCCTATGCTGTGGGAACCCATACCTCAGCTATAATACTTCTGGTTCTGACACTGACCTAAAGGTAACTTGTCAGCTCCTTTTGACTTCTTGTTCCAGTTTAACTGTTCTCATTCATTGTGAAACCTAACATATCAACCATTTTGCAGCACTCCTGGGAAAGAGCACTGGATGGGCAGCAAGAAAATGGGCTACTCTTAAAATGGCCCTTCAGTGTAGTTAGCCTAATATTCTTCTATGAGCCTATAATGCTCTTATGTTTTTAATGTTAAACCCTATTGGCAAAGTAATACTATCTATAATGTCATACCTGTTCACACAGCCATCACTTTTTTTACCACTGTTTGTCTTCTCTGTGGCTTTTTGTCTCCTCTCAGTTCCTTCTTTCCATCCTTCTTTGCCTTGCTGCATCTGTTTCTTCTTTCTTGTAACAAAAAACTCTGTTGCAGAGGTACACCCTGAAAGCTGGTCCCTCCGTTGTTTTCTCTTTATCAGTTGTTATGTTTCCAACCTCTCATTTTCTTCCTCCAACCATGTCACTCCATTGCACTTCTTCTATTTCCTTTGGCTCTGCCTGGTTTGTCAAATCTATTAGCACTTCTGTATGCAGTCATTCATTTTCCAGCTGTATAACCATTATTTCATCTCTTTCTCCTTCCTTCAGTAAGTTTTGTGCTGCTCCCCTCTCGAGCTCTGCTTCTCAAAAACAAAGTTGTTACTCTTTACAGTGCAATCAGGATTCTTAATACAGCTTACCTATTGTCAACCTACAGGTGCTCTGAAACAAAAGTATCATATCACAAGATCTGGTGTAACAATCACACAACTTTTTTTTTTTTTTACAGGAAATGGCAACATAGTGTTAAATACACCTTGGTGTAGTTAAGCAGATTTAAAACACAAAATGTAAACAAAATCTCAAAGAAACTAATGAAAATAATATTGATAAAATGCACAATTGTAACATAGCTAATCAAAGGCATCATGCTTACTGGCACAAGTGGGCATGTGCCTACCTACTCAAAATTCTGATATTATGCATTTATTTTTATTAATGATTTTTATAATTTGTAAGAGTCTTCTTGAATTGTATGTGTTTTAAGAATTGTTGTTTTTACACACTACCAGTATAAGCACTCTGTGTTCTTCTGCATCAGTCAGTGCACACCTTCACAACACAAGTGCCTATTATTGGTCCATACTCCATTCCATCTCAGAATGGACAAACAGGCAGGCAGACACACATTTGACTTTGTTTTAAACAAGAAACATCTTTATTAAATTATCACATATGACACATGCAATCATGCATTTCATAAATGAAAACAAACCATATTGACATAATTTTAGTTGCCAGCATTATACAGCACTTTTTTTATCTGGACTGTAGGCTAGAGATTGCCTTCCCTATCAAGGATTGATATCAGAGTATAGGCAAAGAGAAATAAATATGGGGGTCTTAGACAAAAGATCAGCATTGGTAGAGTTTTTAGTAGAATCTACAACAGAAGCTGCCATTAAAAAAGGAATAATTAGTAGAACATATAAAATATTGCATGATAACTATATGAATCAATCAGAGATTAGGTTAGAAAGGGTTGGGAACAGAGATTGGATAAGCAATTTACAAAGAAACAATGGGAAGATATATGTATGCCTCCCAAATATGCAACAAAATCTAGAAGATTTAGGATTTTTGCTTGGAAATGTTACATAGATATTTTTATACCCCAAGCAGACTCCAGAGAACTTTTAGACAGCAAATGTAGGAAGTGTGATGGGGAAGAAAGAGATAATTGGGAACATATTTGCTGGCAGTGTGGTGAGTTGGCGGACTTTAAGGATTCCCTGTAGGATGCACTGTCAGAGACATTTGCTATCTACCTGATGTAAAATTCCTTAATGTGACCTTAATAACTAATAAGCTATCTATATTATAGCTGATCTGTGACAAATACCATACAGCAGTTTGACTGAATTATTTCTGCTCTGCCAGGTTACATCCAATATATATTGTTAACCCTTCTGTACAGAGTGCACACAACTCTTGCAGTTTAAGAAATGGTAACCCCTGTGGCTTTAATTCACCTTTTTTTTATTGCTAAGTAGTGTGCTAGTCTCAGTGAGTGTACAGTCTGTTGTTTTAACCACAGATGGGATGTGTGCCACATTTTAAAACACAGTACAGGAAGTGCCTGATGTTATCTTTACCACTAGAAGCATGACATATTTTCAATCATAAAGTGCTATTGCCTGTAAGAAGTACTGATAAATTCAAGATATTGCTGCCTATACACTACTGTGGTTCCCCCAGCTAGTCAGTGGGAGGTTCTAATGCTATCATGCATGTTTCTGTGCTCATTGCTTGGGCAACTGGAATGGGGTAACTTTATATAGATTAATTTCCCATTCATAGGTCATAATCTTTATAAGGGATGTTCATTTATTAACCTGCTAGTTAAGTATTGTTTCTTTCTATCCTGTTTATTTTTTCAAATGCTGGTAGCTTATGTATGGTGAGTTCCTTGTCACGGTTACTTATCCTGTCTACTTCATCAATATAATTCCATCTTGTACAACTCTACACATCCTCCACTGTATGGAGTGGGACCACTAAAACATAAGGGGACCATGCATGCTCTGTCATTTGTGTCATGTGGGTTGTGTTTTATTTACTTGGATGATTGTATGACCCTGTAAGTATTTTTTTTTCTCTCTGTCTCCCCTTTCTCAAATGGTGTGCCCCTTTGTAACTATGCCTGCCTAGCTAAAACTATGTTCTGTTTGTGAATATGCCCTGTCTGTCTCTCTCCCCTTCTCCATGTCGTTTTGAGTAAGTCTGTCACCCATAGGTAAAACTACTTTTAATGGTGTAACTATTTACTATAACCCACTTTGTCCCTTTATCAGTCAGATTGTTTTTTTTTTTTTATTACTAAACTGAATTTTTACTTTCACTTACATATTGAAATACTCCTTACATGTTAGTTCATGTCTTGTACATGAATCTGTATTTGTGTGTGCATCTTCATCAATATGAATTGGCTGTTTTGTCTTCTAGCTCAAAATCACTGTTCTGCAAAAAGGTAGCATTACTCCAATGTAGCTCACTTATATCATATGTGACTTGTACTTGAATTCTGTACTCATTAAATCATTCTTCTCACTCAGTCATTAAGCTCACTGTTCTCTAAACATGAGAATGTAAACTATTTAAGTCAGCATAGTCACTTTAGCATTTTTAGCTAAGTAGCCGCAGTGGTACGGCGGTAGCGTTATTACCTCACAGTAAGAGGTTCTCCCATTCAATTCTCAGCGTGGCTTGGGAGTGCCTTCTGTGTGGAGTCTACATGTCCTCCCCGTGGTTGGGTAGCGTTTGAAAGACATACATGCGTAAATGGGCGTGCGGAGTTCCACTGTGGCAACCCCTTACCAGGAAAAAGCCAAAAGACAAACAACAACAATCTATTTCTAGTTGCACTGCTCAGCTCTTCTATGTCCTCAGCTGGAAACAATCAGTATTTGGAAGAATAAAATGGTCCAGAAACTATGTTATCATATTTATTTCCTTCTTTTTTAAGTAAAACATACATTTAGGGAAGTAAACCCTGCACCAACAAATCAATATGACTCAGAACATTTCAATGCAATATTTTACCCATGCTATCATCATTAATCACCCCAAGTCTTGACTATTTACTATCCTATTGTGTGGTTTCATGTCAGATGACTGGATAAGAACAGCAGCAATTAAATATTTTTTTAGTATAATAATCCAGAATTTGATGATAAAACTGAAATATTCATTAAAAGTCCAGTGATGAAGGGTACATCACATAAATGGATCAAAAGTTTGGAAAAAACTCTAAGTTGCTTCACATACCATCTAAAACTTCATGGCTTCTGGGACAGCACCAACCAGACCTTTGGACTAATTTAATTGCTTCCTCCACCAAAACACTTAGCTCTGTAACCCAATCAGCTTCTCCAAAAAATCATGTGGCCTGTTTTGGATGGTGGTAAAAGCAGGGGAGGATAACAATGGGAAAGCAGTTTTGGGTGGCTGCCTAGTATACCAAGTTTCTCACTGGTCTCCCGCTAATATTGGATGATGTGGCTGAGCTAAGAAGGACAACATTTTGGACTAAACTTCTGAGTTGTTGACTGATTTGTCTGATAAATGGTATGTGGTAGAAGGTTAACTTGTGCAAAAAGGATTGCAGCTAGGAATAGATGGTTAATATTTCAGCTATAAAAAGAGGAAATGGCACAACATCTTGTGACAGACTGAGCTTTCTGCAACATAACATATGTGATCTACATTTCTTTGATCAGAATATACCATTTTGTATGTGTATGCACACGCACGCATGTGTGTGAAAAGTTACATGTCCATATCATGAGCTACAGTACGATTTCATAATATTTTTTTATTAAATATTTTAATATCACCATGTCTGCATAACCTTTTGACCCTAAAGAATGAATATATTGTGGAGAAAATGATAAACTGATATTTTAAATGTGAATTTACTGAATAATAACAAAACTATGAGGTGTTAGGAAGAGATTTTCTGTGAAGCAGTAAATGTCCATTAGTATTCAAAAGGCATGCATGGTGACTGGACAGCCCACTAAGCGTTCCCATTGTAAATTTGGCATATACCTATAGAAAAAAGTTCAGCTGCAAAAGCAGTATTGAGCGGCTGGACTTTCTGTGAGAGACAGGGCAAAATACAAGAAAAGACAAAGACAGTCTGCAAAACTCTGCACAGTTGATGAGCATGATTATTGGCAGTACTATAATCTTACCTGTCAACTGTCTAGAGATTTGCATAATGTACCTGATTGTCCTCTTATTTCTGCCCTGTCTCTAGTCAAATTTTTATAAAATGTCATGCTTAAAAAAAATACAGTGATAGAGTGGCAGAGAAAGAGAGATGTCTTCCTCCATCCTGCTTCTGCCCTACACTGATGTACTGTGCAGAGATGTCATCCTCCATCCTGCTTCTGCCCTACACTGATGTACTGTGCAGAGATGTCATCCTCCATCCTGTTTCTGCCCTACACTGATGTACTGTGCAGAGATGTCATCCTCCATCCTGCTTCTGCCCTACACTGATGTACTGTGCAGAGATGTCATCCTCCATCCTGCTTCTGCCCTACACTGATGTACTGTGCAGAGATGTCATCCTCCATCCTGCTTCTGCCCTACACTGATGTACTGTGCAGAGATGTCTTCCTCCATCCTGCTTCTGCCCTACACTGATGTACTGTGCAGAGATGTCATCCTCCATCCTGCTTCTGCCTTACACTGATGTACTGTGCAGAGATGTCATCCTCCATCCTGCTTCTGCCCTACACTGATGTACTGTGCAGAGATGTCATCCTCCATCCTGCTTCTGCCCTACACTGATGTACTGTGCAGAGATGTCATCCTCCATCCTGCTTCTGCCCTACACTGATGTACTGTGCAGAGATGTCATCCTCCATCCTGCTTCTGCCCTACACTGATGTACTGTGCAAGTGTGCTGACCTAGATGCCCTATACATGCGCTGTACATCAGGTTTGAGTATGCAAGGCAGAAGAACACTACAGTCCCATTATATAATCAGAGTATTTAAGAAAGGTAAGCAAGTTCTTTCTTAAATAATGTTATTGTATAATAGCAATAATCCACTCCTGTGTGTGGCTATATAAGGATTTACCTTTTGTTGAATCACTCGGCTTTTGCCCTTGTGATCAAATCACACCAACTGTGGATAAATCTTGATATACCCAAACAGTCCTGTATTACTTCTGAAATGTTGCCTGGAAATTTTGAATAGCAGATTAAGACTGAAAGCTGCTAACAAACATTATGACAAAGTTTTGGGTTTGATTTCTTTTGGTCTTCCTTTGCCTACTTTGTGACTTTGATAAAGCTACTAAATTAAACAGTGCTGTTAGGTCAGCCATGAAAAGAGGAAATGGCACATACTGTGTTTGACTGCTTAACAAAATAATGTAAAATAAAACACGTTATTGAAATTCTGGTGTTAGCATACTGAGAATTTACAGATTTATCATTTATAAACTCCAGTAAAATTGTATGACTGTGGTCTTTATGCATGTTCTTGTGGATATAGTAGTTTTTCAGTACAGTGTACTTCTGGTGTATAAACTGTTTGCAGAAAAAAATTTAATTACTGTGCAAAAATTGCATTTAAAATACTAGTTATGAAATTAGATGTTTACTTTCCACTTCTTATATTTCTTATATTCCTGATCATACCACTCAACCTCTTATCACAAGAAATCTGGACAAAGCCCAACAAAATGGGGGGGACAGAGGCCCAAAAATAGGGACACATTTTAAATATTGGTCTTATAAACTTAGAAAGTTGTTAGAATAACAGGATTTGTGTTAACATGCATTTTCTGAAGGATATAAAGTCTGAAAATCAAATACATGTAATTTTTTAGTGACTTTAATCCTTAGATCATCCCACTTGTTTGTCTTTTTTTCGGCTTTTCCCGGCTATGGGTTGCCACAGCGGAACTTCGGTCTGCTAATGATTGGCAGTAGATTTTTATGGTGCTGAGTTGCCAGCCTGACGCCCAACCTTCAGCGAAGGCATGCCCATTCACGTATGTCTTTCGGAGGTCACTTAACAGCAGGGAGGACATGCAGACTCCACACAGAAAGCACTCCAGCCGAGAATCGAACAGGAGAACCTCTTGCTGTGAGGCAACAACGCTACCGCTGTCAAAAAACACAATTTTTAAGAGGAACAGACCAAAACTTTGAGGCAAAAATCTGGACATTCTGTGAAAATCTGTACAGTTGAGATGTATTTTCCTGATGAGGCGTCATCCCATAAAAGTATGTGTAAGATTTGAAACAAGAACATAATTAAATGTTTCCCTTATTGCATCAAGTTATTCAACTGAAGTATACTAAGGCCTATTTAAACTATAAAGGTTAATTACACTGCTGAAAGGAAAACAGGATCACATTAATTAAGGAATATGAGATCTATGAAAGGTATAGGAATGTTTTACATGAATAACACTCATTGTGCATTTGTTATTCCTTGCAAACGCTGTGACTTTATAAGACACACCTTGTTTACTGTTTGTTTAATATTCTAATAACTGCGGAATGAACTTCGTTGTTTTCAGATTTGATATACACATTCTAACTGAGCTGCTGTTCTTGGGTTTTATATACGAGTTCAGTGTGAAGGCCAACATTTTTGACTAAACCTCTGAGTTGTTGACTGATCTGTCTCATAATTTGCATGTGGTAGAAGTTTAACTTGTGCAAAATGGATTGCAGCTAGGAGTGGATGGGTAATTTTTGAGATATACAGCTTAAAAATAAAGTGAACATTTTATTGCGTTGCATAGATCAAACAATCTTTGCTCACCATCCAGCCAAAATGTAGCATTCATTTAATATTCAAATTTTGTAAAATGGCTAATGACGCAAAAATGCCTTTTGAAAACTGAAAAAATATTGAGCAGTTTGAATATTACAACTAGTTTGCAAAAGTGCATATGAAAATGGCTGTAATGATACTAATTCTGACTGGCATCTTGGCAGATGGTCTCCATGACCGGAGTAATAAATATGACAGGTTTATCTAATTACAAAGAATGTATTTTGACATATGTCTGGGCCACATAGACTTTGGAAGGAGAGCTCTAAGCTGCACTGAAAAACCTTTGTCTTCGCACTCATCCACCCTGAGATATATTGCAGCTCAATCCTAAGTTTTCACAATGAAACTGTTATATATGTATATTGCTATTACCATTTTATTTTCTAAACCAATACGACTTAATGAAACTTTCGCATGCCTGAAAGCTTGAAGCTATGACTGATGCAAGTATCATAAGCATGCATGTCAAAGCTGGTGAACAGACAGGATTAGTAGTAATGCATGGCATGCTGTGTGAATCCACATTACTTGTGAGGTTTTGATACTAAATCGAATCTGCACACTTTCCCATAGACTTCCATATTTATATAGGAAGAATCCTGTAGCACTCCCTAATACTGCAGGCTTTGTCATTGTACAATATTATGAGTACAATGACATTTGCCAATTGCTTGCATTGTAGTTTTGATACCCTTTAGGTCACTGGACTATTTTTCAAGTTTCCATAAACTATAGTGTGGTGTGAGGAAAACAAATCAGAAGAAGATGAATGCAAATATCTGTAAAAGCGATAATATACTGTAAAAGCTGCAAATAAAATGGAAGTTATACTCAAAATATGTTACCATATATAAAAATTGCTGTGGACAGGAACCTTTTTGTCAAAATTTGTACTGCCATATGTCAGACACCACTTGAGTTAAAGCTCCTGAAAAATATTGGGTGAAATGTATACTTGTCTTCTGCTTTCAGGAATTAAAAAAACACTATTATCAAAGAGACGATGCATTTGCGTGCTGTACTTAGAAAGAAATACTGATTTCCCTTTCAGTCTAGTGTAGTTTTGCAATAATTCATGTTATGTGTGCTGCACTTTATTGCAATATCTGAGATGAACAAAAACTTTAGTACACATGAACTGTGGTAACCTTTTTTAGACTGATTATTGGCTTGCTTTGGCTGGGATTTTGTATCAGTGTGTGTGTGTGTGTGTGTGTGTGTGTGTGTGTGTGTGTGTGTGCGTGCGTGCGTGCGTGTGTGTGTGTGTGTGTGTGTGTGTGTGTGTGTGTGTATCCTAAGAATAAACATGGATATGGGGGAAAATAAAACCGTCTGTATCCTAGAGTATAACACATTTTATCCTCATTCAACCAGTACTCTCAAGCATTAATCACAATTCTGCAATATCCACATCATTTATTCATATATTTAAGTTTGTTAACCTGGTCTTCCTGCTGAGTTACTGACCTTTACATGGGGAAGCCTGAGGTGTCCTTATTACCACACAAATATAAATATATAACAAATACAATTAAGATCAGTGTAACTGCTTACAAATAAAATATATGCCAGTCAGTAATATCTACTTCGTATCCTGCTTATGTCAAATTGAAAAGAAGACAAGTATAATGTCATTCCTAACAGAGGTTTGACATGGAAGCCTGTAACAAATTATTTCAGAATCTCAGTAATCTATAGTTCAGGTTGGTTTGGATTACTCACATTCATTAGTGGAGAGTATAAACATTCGGATGGCATATTTAAAGGCTTGTAGGTGACAAACTGAGCCAGATTCCAAAGGACATGATCTTGGTGTAAGTGACTTACTCTGGTTTACAGCTATAAAATAGACTTACACTGGAGTTCATTACTTATACTAAGAGCAAGTCTTTTGAAATTGTTCCCATCATATTTCTTTGATTAATTTGTTGTAGATTCACTTACAATGAATAATTGTTAATGTGGTTGTAGATGAGGACAGTAGCCTGTCTCTCTGTGCAGTTAGTTTAAAACTGGAAACCGATTTTAGCTCCCTGAGACTAGGTTTTGAAACTGATCAAGGGGATGGGCACAATGAACCAAGATGTGAAAAAAACGAAAGAAAAATAAATATAGATGACATCTGTAGAACTGGACATAGAGAGTACCTAGTCCATGGACTCAGTTAAGTAGCCTTTAATGTAGTAGAGGTATTTATCCAGAACACAGACAAAACTGATGGCACAAGTGAGAATAATTTATGAAAATTGGCTTGGAGCCATACCCACAGATATGTAAAGACTGTAACTACATAAATTATGGGTGGCTACAGTCGTAAATATTTACAGCATATTTGCTCAAATTGTTCTGTAAACTAAGATAATTAGCAGGTAAGTAATATCAGTGACTGCAGCTGCACTTTGAACCATTTTGATTTACTGAACTGACGTCAGGAAGTCATAATTCATTACTAACATTACAGCTGTAATTCATCAGACTGATAATTTAAACTCAGTGATTTACTTTTAAATAACTTTACTATCTGCTTAAAGCAGTTATGTATGACTTAATATGCTGGGTTTAACATTGTTGTCTGAACAGTGGTTGACTACAGAAAAATATTCAAAATTAGTGATGAACATTAAAATGAAATTTGATACTGCAGGGATATCTGAGTACACTGGTTTCCTCCCACCTTCCCAAAACATGGTGGTTGATTATATTTTGTGGTTCGCGCTATGGCTGAAAAGGCCACAGCATTAGAGACTCAGATTAACATGTTTTATTGACTTCAGCATAAAATATTTCCCATATATTGGTGCAACGTACAGATGAAGTGATTATCTAAAGAAGACATGCAGCATTACCCTGTAACAACGTAGCGCAGATACATGTTGCTTTATTAAACAATACGTTATTTATTTAAAAATATAATTTAAACCTGGTAGATAAGTATGCATTTAAAATGAAGGTAAATCCAAAAAATACGTGTGTGCGTGTGTGTGTGTGTGTGTGTGTGTGTGTGTGTGTGTGTGTGTGTGTGTGTGTGTGTGTGTGTGTGTTTGGAGGGGTGGGGTGGGGGTGTCATGGTTTGCAAACTACCTGGGGCCCAATGTACATTTAATCATCTAATGGGTGCAGCCATCAGTATGTCAGTTTTAGGTGAGCTATCATTTTTTTCCTAAATTCAATGCAATTAATTATTTTTCATAGCCATGTGTTTAGTGCTACATAGGCAGACTACAGTCCAGTTCTAAATAGGCATGAATAACAAAGCAAGAGATATCTAACAGGAGCAGGCAGATTGCTGAGCTACTAGGATGCAGAGAAGGCAAAAAGGAAACTTTGTAAGTGAAGCAGATCAATATATTTAAGGGTATATGAAATATTACAAGGTGGCATTCTCATGTCATACTGAGTGGAGCTCATGAGAACATGAATGTAAAGCACATCACGTAGTATGAGCTGTTACGTGAAGTGGCAGTCTGTCACTGCATGCTACTATGGAGAAAACATATAAGGTGTGTTAGTAGACCTATGAATAGATGTTAGGTAAGCTAGATACCTTATGAGTTCATGAAAATAAGTGGAAAGTGGAGTACAGGGAAGCAAGAAATGGGGTATAAAAAGCAGAGGAGCATATAGTAGTAAAAGTGACATGAAAAGTAGGGTCTATTTTGTGCTGGGGAAAGATCCCTATTTTATACATAAAGAGTGAGAAGGAAATAGGGGAGGCGGAAGGTATAAAAGAGGAGGACTGGATGACAAAGATAGGCAGCAGAGGGTACACAAACAAATATAAAAGACTATAGACAAACAAGGGTGGTTCTGGGTATCCAAAGTTGGGAGACAAGGAAGATACATAGACGAGGAAAGGATAGACAAATGGCTGGGGGCAGGATAGAGGTACAGGCAGATTGACAGCTGCTGAATGGCCCATAGTGACTTTATTAATGCCCAACAGGTGGTGGTCCTGGGTCCAAGTGGCTGGTGGCATAGGCCACATCTTCTTCTGGAGGCCTGATGGCATTGATTAATTAGTCCAGGGAGTCTGATACACATTGTGGGATGGGTTGGTGCATGATGAACAATAATGTCATTACATTGTCAACTGCCACCTCCACAATACTCTACAGCTCTTGCTCAGCTGGGACTGATGGTTGGGGTGGGCTACCTGCTTGAGATGGGCTAGAACCTCCCCCGAGTGTGTCACACCACCCTGCATACCAGAACTTACTGTAGCTGTGGCTGGGATAGCAGCCTGTAGTGGCTGATACTCCCGCATCTCTGGTGGCCACAGTGACCAGAGCTGCAGCTCTGATGGCCATAGTGACCAGCAGAAGGGAGACAAAATGGGAAATGCAACACTAGTGATGTAAACCCCGAGGTGGTATACCAGATATACTACAGGATGAGATATAAAAAGTAAATAACTCTGCAGTACCAGGAATCTCTTAATGCCTTCTACAGTAGCCAGCAACATTCTTGCTACATTCTACCCACACTGAAAGAAAAACAGGCATATAAGCCATCACATAGAATATACTGATACAGAGGTGACAGTGCAAAGTTACATTACACCTACACATGCAAGCAAACACAAGCCTGAAATGTTTTACTCAATCCAGACAGAACAACACCAGTATGTGTATTTGCAAAGAAGCTGCAACAGTTCCTGTTGCCCACACCAAGGAGAGCAACCTACATTACCACATGTATGCACAATGAAGTGGAGGTAGATACACTGATGCTGTTATGCGCAATGAAGTGGAGGTAGATACACTGATGCTGTTATGTGCAATGAAGTGGAGGTAGATACACTGATGCTGTTATGTGCAATGAAGTGGAGGTAGATACACTGATGCTGTTATGTGCAACGAAGTGGAGGTAGATACACTGATGCTGTTACGCACAATGAAGTGTAGGTAGATACACTGATGCTGTTACGTGCAATGAAGAGGAGGTAGATACACTGATTCTGTTATGTGCAATGAAGTGGAAGCAGCTGCACTGGCAAAGTTCAGTGCAATGATGCAGATGCTGCTACACTATCATAGGAAGGTACAATGAAGCAGAAGTAACTATAGCATGACAGTTATGCAAAAATGAAACCAAAGTATGAAATAGTGGCTACAAAACCCTCAGAACTCAGCCCTATGCCCTTCCTCACAAAACAAGTGCTACAACAAAACATCTGCCAACTAGATACAGCATGCACAATATACAGTCACCCACAGCAGTCAGTCTGGGATATCCTGAAATTTATTGGAGGAATTAGATAATATTAGGAACAGTCCTATGAAAAACAGAAAACAAGTCTATTAAAATCAGTACTTTACAATGGAGAACTATCCAATCCCTTTTTGGATGATCTTGTCTCACCTTTGTTTCCCACATCCAGAGATTTCCAGGGTTCAGTGATATAGACCATTGTACCAGTGTGTACAATGTTCACCGGTATGTTGGATGCTGGTTGTCTTGGACATCAACTCTGCCAGGTCAAGCCAGTAATCTTGAAACTACCTGCTTGTGGTCCCAAGAGCTGCTGCATGAACTGGCTTTGGAGGAGATGCAACATAATTTTCCCCTCCTTCACACACTAGGCATTTGCTCAGCCATCACCATGAATCTATGGCAAAACAAGAAGGCAACTTGAGATTCAAGCCCCCTACACTGGACTTTGAATTACATGCAGCATACATTTGTTCCACTGCACATTGCTTCTAAGTGCACAACTTCCATGATAAGAAGCCATGCATGGCATACAAGTGACATATATACATCTTATGTTGCTAGTGCACTTTTCTAAAGCCTAAGAGGTAATAGAAATGGTACAATATATCTTCATTAGCATAAATGTAGTGCAAACTACTTCTTATTAGTAATGTTTATATGTGCTCTGTAATTTTAAATTCCAAAATAAGCAGCAAAGAAAACTAGGCAGCAGAATGATTTAAGCAGCTGGATTTATTTTCAGGTAGAAGTGAAACAATAACCTCTTAGGAGAGCCAGTATCTAAAGTGGTCTACAGTACTGTGTAAGGGGTACTGGGTATATCTCAGTCATCAGCCTGTAGAATACTCAAGCCATTCCTTGGTAAATTCTCACACATGTCGATAAGAAAGACAGACATCACTATGAGTGGCTTCTATGACATCATCCATTTCCACAAAGTACTTGGAGTGATAAACTGCACCTATGGGACAATAAAGTCCCACCCAATGTCCATAAAAAGCATAAAAATATAGGAAAGGCTATCATTCCATTAACTGCCAAGTAGTGCACAAGATATAAGGCCTAATGACCCAGGATGGCCTGCAGTGCTACAACGTTCCATAAATCTCTATCTACCTGCATGTTCTGGATTTGGATACAAGAACATGCTGCATGTTTAACAATTTGTATATGAATACACTCACACTGTCCCCAAAACAGATCATCCAACAATCATCTGAAAGTCATCACCACATGGCAGTGTAGCAAAGAAAATTGTTTTGGTTTGAGAGTTGGTAGAATGGTTGGACCAGCTGGCATACTCAATAAAGTTTTTGCCTCCCATGCACAAAGTACAAGGTTTGATCCTGACCCATGACCAATGCATGTTTGGAGTTTACATGTTGTCTCTGTGGGATTCTTCCAACCTCCACAAAAGCATGCTGAGTATTTCCCCCTCAAACGCACCAGAGAATGGAGTTGCGGGCTGCAACACAGAATCTAGATGGTGCCTATAGAGGGGGGAGTTGTATAGGCCAACTGCTTTGGGCGTCAACTGTGGTGTTCAGTATCACTAAAATAGCTATAATGGGGAAAGAGGGGTAACTGCCCGGGCACAAAAGTAGTGGGGATGGCTAGATTGGCCATCTATTGTCTTGATTGCTCTTTAGTGCAATACCGCCTTTTAAAAGCAAGTATTGCATTTGTGGTGAAACCTGAGTGCTGTAGTGACCCATGTGTGATTTAAACTGTAGTAACTGATGGCCACAATGTAGGCAGCAGTTTAATCCAAGCTAAAAGTAAAAAAAAAATCTTATTTTTTTAACTAAAACTGGCATGCTGTAACACTCCATGTAGGGTATAAACTGTAGCAAGCAGTTTGCTGCAGTTTACAAGAAAACAGATTTTGTTAACTAAAACCTGAGTGCTGTAACACTCCATGTAGGGTATAAACTGTAGCAAGCAGTTTTCTGCAGTTTACAAGAAAATAGATTTTTTTAAGATTTTTTTTTTTTTTAGCTAAAACCTGAGGACCATAGCCCTATGTGCAGACATTTGTAGCAAGCAGTTTGCTACAGTTTAAAATAAGACATTTTTTGATAAAATATGCAAAAGAAAGGTTGGGGCAAGGCACAGAAATACAAGCTGAATGGCTGGGGCAGAGGGGGCATGTCATCCATCTAGCCACCTGGGCAGAGTGCTAGTAGAAGGAACTGCTATTGTTTTTCTTTTCACTTGAAAAGCTGAGGACCCAGCCTACTCGGACATATGCCAGGGAACCATGCTAATGGTCGGAGGGGTTTATGTGCCCCTATTGGCCAGTGTGTACCCTCCATAAAGCCCAGAAGCCCTGGATCAATAAGCTACTGGCTGGCTGGTGTCCAGTTGCCTAGCTTGGGTTACCTGGGATAGCTCTGTTGAATGAAAGCTGGCCATAAAACCAATCAACCTGCCAAACATGAACTAAGAATTGCTTCACTCAGTGTAGGTTCAACGACAGGAAGCAGCTTGGAAATGGATGACATGATAGTAAGGAGGAGGCTCAACATCCTATTTATCTAGCAGACAAGATGGAAGGGCAGTGCAGCAATGCCACTTGGGTTGGGATCCAGAGTCTACTACTCAGGAGGTGACAGACTAGAAATCATGTGGGAATTCTGGGAGGGAGAGACTTCAGAAGACAGTAAGGGGTGTCATTAGAATTAAAGATGGATTCATGGCAATGAGACTACAGTGTAAGGATGGAGCGTTATTCACAATCTTAGCATACGTCCCACGGCAGGTTTGTGATAGTGAGGAAAACTATGCATTCAGACAGCAATTGTAGGACCTACTAGATAAAGCAGTACAGCTTGAATTGGTGTTGAGAATGGGTGACCTGAATGCACACATATTGGGACAGACAGAACAGGTTATGAGGACTGCCTGAGTCCACATGTGTGGTGCAACAGGAATAAAGAAGGAGAGGCCATTCTAGAATTCTGTCTGACAAAAGGCCTGATGGTGAACAACACATGCTTTAGCAGGGGAGACTGTCACAAGTTCACATACAAGAGTGGCTGAAATGCAACTCAAGTAGACTTCCTCCTAGAAAGGAAAGGATATTGGGGTAGAATCAGTGACTGCAAAGTCATCCCCAGTGAAACAAATATTCCCACAGCATAAACTACTGGTTGCCACAATCAGCTGGAAGTAGTGGTCAGAGAAGTCTGTAGGTCAACAGAAACTATGCTGAAGTCCTGGAAGTTGACTGGAGAGAAAGCACAAGAGTTCAAGCAATTACTCAGGGGTCTAGCACTTCAAGAAGAAGAGGAAATAGGTGGAGCTGAATAAGAATGGCAATGACTCAAAAAAGCATGCATAAGGATGATAGAGCAGGTATGCAGCCAAGCCAGGTATGGAAATAAAGTACATAAGAAAAGTTGGTGGTGGAATGCAGAAGTCCAGGAAGTCATCAAAAGAAAGAAGGAATGCAGGAAAAAGTGGTAGAATGAAAAGATGGACTAGGCTAGGAAGGAATGCTAGTTGGCTAACAAAGAGGCTAAAAGAGGAGGTGCAATAGCAGAAAACAAGACATCAGAGACACTCTACCGTCTTCTGGAAAGTGACTCAGTAGACGACACAAAGAAACTATCAGGTAGCAAGGCAAAGAAAAAGACAAAGAAGATAGTCAGACACCATTCATAAGGGATGCCAGCAACAATCTGCTGACCAGTCTACAGGACATAAAAGGCAGATGGACGGAGTACTTCCATCAGCTTCTAAATGAAGAAAACTCCTCAGAAGCTGTATCCATGTTAAATAATAATAAAGATTTAAGCTGTGGTTACCAGAACAAGGTTGTTACTGCAGTGACATGAGATGTCTGAACCTGCCCCTCTTACCATGCTTCATTTGAAGAAATGTTTTTATTTTTTATTTCTGTTTCATGCTGCAAGCATTATTATATTGCTGCCCCAGTGTCACAATACTTTTCCCTACTTGGCTGACGTACACAACATTCTCCACACCTGAGAAAGGAAGATCAAACACTGTTACAGTCTAACACTGTTTGGCATTCCTTCCATTCACTTTATTTCTCTACACTCTGTCTATATTCATTAAACTGTCAGTTGAGTTTTAATGCCACATGCTGACATCATTACCTTAGCCTTTGCATCACTTCTATGTTAATCATGCTTTCCATGTTGAAATACACTGATACATTATACATTTACATATTTACATATACATTTTTAGTCACATAAATTCATTTGAAATTATGGCTTTTACACATTTTATATCATTTTTGTTAGATTTTTGACACTGGCAATAGGACTGTCTGCCACCATTTCCTCCTCTTGATTCTTTGTATTGCTGCATCCATTGTGACCCTCTGGACTGCAGGCCACTAATCCCTGGCTTACTTGGTGTGGTAGAGCGGGTGTATAGGCATCATGGGTTGGGATGAGAGGCTATGAACAACCAGCAATATCTTGCATGTTCCACAGGGACTGTAAGATCAAACCCAGCATGTTCCCACACCCATTCAAGAGACAGGCAAGCAGGCATATACCGTGCCATTCATCTCCCATCCCTAGTGACCTTCTCCAGTGCCTGTGCCATTAATCAAACCTTGGTCATTATGGTCATAGGCAAAGCTTCATCCATCTATGTCACAGAGCTAACTCTTTATGTAACTTTTACTTGAAGCAGCTTTCAAGTGTATCTTTGATTCATTTCTTAGAAGATATTAATGACTCTAATTTATCATGCAGTTCTTTGATTTCTGCAGCCATTATATTTTGTTTTATCCTATACCTTTCAGTCTGTATTTTAATCCACTCTATAGTGCATTGATTGGCAGTACACGTCCATCATTTTTCTCACTGTCCTCCAATATACGTAGTAGAATCAGATGGTGTATTTCCTGCGTTATAAGCAAGTAGTTCACTAGTGGGTTCTCTAATTCTACATACTTGCACAGAGTCATTATATTAAAATAAGCCATTCATTAATATGCAATTTTTTCAA
Organism: Protopterus annectens; assembly: GCF_019279795.1. Taxonomy (NCBI): domain Eukaryota; kingdom Metazoa; phylum Chordata; order Ceratodontiformes; family Protopteridae; genus Protopterus; species Protopterus annectens. The sequence goes on from NC_056746.1 coordinate 650,546,455, forward strand.
GCTGTGTTACAATGTTACTGATCTATACCACATCCCAAATATATCAATTTCTTGAAAAATTACTGAAAAATAATAGATAAAATGTAAAATTACATTATCTTTCAACTCCATCACCCTTTGGCACATTGGTTAACAAAGCTTTCAAGGGAGAAACTTCTTACAAGAAATGCATTCTGATATTACAAAAGTCATGCAATAATCCCATTACACAATGAAAACAACCCAGTGCATTTAAAGATTCAGTAAAAGAATCTGAATCACCCAGTCAGGTATTATAAGTTTGGTATCTGGTTCTCTGGCAATTATTAGATACATTCTTCTAACCATATGTTTTTAACACCTAATCTATACATACTTCCTTCTCAAATTTATTTTATTTTATTTGGGTTTGTTAAGCAGTTGAGTGAGCTAGTCTAAAGACCCTTTTTAGTCATTATTCAGGCCACAAAGGCCATAACAAAAACATGACAGATAAATAATTACAGTAGCATGGCAGATAAATGTATTTTACTATAATCTGTTAAGGAAATCCCAGGATCCTCATCTAAACAAAAAACCCAGTATCAAGAAGATGGCTATTTGCAGTGTTATCTGTGTGCTTGCTAAAGCTGTGCTCTACCTTTTGAACTCCTGTGCCAGAGAAAATAATGTACGTCTTATAATTGAAACTACCTGCAGTGTAACTTATCATAGGGCTCCCAGTACATCATCATAACAGAAATTCATCCTCCCATTATAATCTTTTGTTGTAATCTTTTATTGTAATTTCAGCCCCAACCAGCTACCTCTTCTTGAATTTCTCTTCCCTGCAAAAAAGAAAGCATTTCCTCCTCTAACAGTCTAATTTCAAGATTGAATTGCTTACTCTGTTACTTTTTATTGTATGCACTGAACATAATAATTATTCCAAACTGTTTCTCAGAACTGTGGACACTCAAAGATAGCTTTTTTGTGGGATTTTAGCCTTGGCAGCTCATTTTAACCCACTCCGTTTGCCCTCACTACTCTGAGGCTCACTCTGCTCCCCTATCCTACCCCCAATTCCCACCTACCCCCACATATTCTTAACTTATACTCCATCCATTCTAACTACACCCATTCTCAACTCCTTACTTACTCTCTAACCCTTCTTCAACACTCACTTCCTCTTTACAAAACACACCTCCCAAACATAAGCCAAACCCTTACTCTCCCAAACTCTGTTTCTCTCATACCATTACAAACCCTCCCACCTTGTAAATGAATTACCTCTTAACCATCTAATAAACTTCCTGCACACTCCTCCCACCCTCAAACCTTTCTCTTCCAGCCTTTTTCACTATCTTACAACATGCTACTCTTTCTTCTCATCTCTACTCTGCTTCTTCTACTCTCTACTCAACTGCTTACCATTGCACCCTTACAAGGTTATAGCCAGCACCTACACTTATCTGTCCTCAAACCTATCAGGCAATCTTTTCACTTTTCCTATTGCCCCCTCACTATTCAGTCAGTATGTCAGTACCCTATACAAAATAAAAGGTATTTCAATTAACCTCACTCCCCTCCAAGATAAAGACAAAATATGACTTTTCTAACCACAACACTACTTCTCTTAAACTAATTATTCTTAACTTACTCCTCTTGGGTGATATACATCCCATCCCAGGACCAGCCCCTAGCTATTCTCTTCCTATCCACCTCTCAACTCCCTTCATCTCCCTAATACTCCTACACAGACTTACTCCTCCACATTTACTAGAAACCTATCTGTACTATCCCTGAAAATTCAAAGTATCCTAAACACTGTACTTCATTCATGGATCTCTCTACACATCCCCGACATCCTCACCCTCTCTGAAACCGGGCTAAAACCCCACATATCTGACACTGAATTCCTTCCCCCTGGCTACAATATCATCTGCATGTATAGAGTTAAGAAAAAAGGGGAAGGTGTAGCTTTTCTGTACCCTCTGCCCATCATTCCTCCTAACTTCCACCCAGCTGATGTCCTCATAATAAAATGCAAACTGATCAATCACAAAAAGCGAGCCATTGCAACCATCTACATTCCTCCAGGTAACAACATTCCTACTCTTGAAAACTATTTCTATCCTGGATCTCTCAAGCTATCTCATATGAAACTATTATCTTGAGTGATGTTAACATAGACTGGAATGTACTAACCACTGACTCTGCAAACACCAGCATTAACCTCTGTGGCTTCACCCAGCTAATCACTACCCCCACACATCTGAGTAAATACTCCAACACTGATACTACACTTGACTGGATCCTCACCTCCAATCTTTCCCACAACCCCACCACACTCACTGATACCCCAAGTGAACATCTACCCACCTGTATTCAAAAGGACTCCTTCCAATTGTACAAATTCCACAGATGCAAAGACTGTCAAAAACTCTCTAATTTCAACCCAGACATATTTAACCACTTGTCCTCCTCAATAGATTTGTCCTTTCTCCATGACATCCTCCTTGAAGAAGCTGTCCTAAAATTTAACAGTATCTTCCTTAATACTAAGTCTCTAGCCCCCATGAGGAAAATCAGAATAAAATCCAACTTCTCTCTCTGGTTAACACAATGCGCTCGCACCCTTATGTACAAATGAGATAGTGCCTGGAAAAACTGGAAAAAAACTGGAAAAAAACAAATCCTCTGCTCATCTTTAAAACTATATGGAACTCTGTAATCTAACCAAAGTACAGGTCAAACTTGATTAAAAAATTCTCCACTCTAACCCCCCCCCCCCAAAATTCTGGCATACAGTCAGCAAGCTACTATATCCAGGCAATCCCTCAACACCAAACCCTTGCTCCAACATTTCTGCCATAGATACTGCCAACTTAACTCCTTTTTATAGATTATATCCAACATTTAACTAAAAAAAGATAACAGTGCCTACCCTACTTCCTCCCCCTTTCCATCTACACAACCTTCTTCTCTCTTAACCTGCCCTACTGCTTATATTAGATCACTTCTCAACAAACTTAAAACATGCTTATCATCTGCCAATAACTTAACTCTTCTGTACCTTAAACTTGCTGCAAATTCCATTGCATATTCCATCTCCATTTTAATCAATAGATCAATCCAAAAAAACACAGTCCCTGAAATCTGAAGAAATTCTACATCATTCCCTTGCACAAAGGTAGAAGTTCTACTGACCCCTCTAATTTCAGGCCTATAGCCATTCTGTCTTCCCTATCAATACTTGAAAAGTACATTCATAAGCAACTCATTGGTCATCTTCTAAAAGAAAATCTCCTAATCCCTACCCAGCATGGCTTCTGTCCTAACCACAGCACATGTACTGCACTAATATCATTCACTCAGTCTATTGCTAAATCTCTTGACAACAATAAGCTAGTCTCCTGTATTTTCCTTGACCTCTCTAAGGCCTTTGACATTGTTTCCCACAAATGAATTCTGCCTAAACTCACTAGCCTGAATCTCTGCAACTCAGCACTTTGCTGGTTCTCTAGCTACCTGCCCAACATGCTACAGTCAGTTAAATGGCACTCAAACTGTTCCCCCTTCCTCCCAGTCCAAACAGGGGTTCCCTAAGGCTCCATTCTTGGATCCCACTATTTAACATTTTCACTAACAACCTGTATACATCCTGTCCTCACTCTTCTTTAATACAATATACTGATGACTCTACAGTTATCTCCTGCTCTGACAATCTCTCCCATCTTCTCACCCTTACACAACATTCACTCCACGCTGTTGAACAATGGCTAACAACTAACCAACTCATTCTCAACCCTTAGAAAACCAAACTCCTCCCCTTTCTCCTAAAATCTGTCCAACATCAGAAGTCTACATTTACTGTCACATCTCTAAACAGCACTACTATTGAAGTAGAACCTCCCACAAAACTACAAGGTGTTACAATTGATGATCAACTAAAATTCAATCTCCACATTCAACAGTGCATCAAAAAGACTCATCAAAAACTGGGCTTGCTCTACAGGCACAAAAAATTTCTCACTAAAGAATCTAAACATTCTCTTGCACAAGCTGTTCTACTTCCCACCCTTTTTTATGCTGCCCCAATTCTCATCAACCTACAAACCAATCTTATATCTAAACTGGAACTTACATATAATAAAACTGCTAGATTTGCTGCCAATCAACCTTATTGCTCACACCACTGCCTATCTTTGAATAGCTTACAGTAGCTAGAATTTCACCAACAGCTCCTTCTTTCCCAGCTGCATCTGACTCATACCATCCTTAAAAAATACTTCCTGTCCTGCTCTGACAACCCTCGTCTCTCTCTCTCTACATTCCAAATCAGACACTCTGAAGTTCTGACCAACACCCCCTGGAAATTTACAAGCCCAACAAAAACATAAGGAACCTTCTCTACAATCATTCTGTTGTAAACACATGGAATAAACTCCCTATATCTTTAAGAACTATCTGCTTCAAAAAATCCCTAAAAGACAGCTTGTTAAACACTAGGTCTTGCTTATGTCCAGACCCGACTTAAACTACCTAACCTCTTCATACCACAAATATCACACTTCAGCTATCTCCTACTTCTACCTCCAACTCATCCTCTCTTTATGTTACCTTCCTCTATATAATTCCTGCTCTAAACTCCAAATTATAGAAAGTACTAAAAACATTTTGCCATGTATAAATGTTATAGTTCACACACACACACACACACACACACACACACACACACACACACACACACACACACACACACACACACACACACACACACACACACACACACACACACACACACACACACACACACTCAGTGTATTTTTCTTGTCTAACTCTTGCATGTAACTGTATGCAGCCACTTGTATGCTCTGTTTTATTATGACTAAGTATTTTATGTGTGTATTTGTTTACCTATATAATGTGGAACTTTTCTCCTTGGGCCTCTGCTGAAAAGGACTATTACCCAGTCAGATTAATCCAGTCAACAAATGTCAAAACAAAACAAACAAAACAAGTTTGACATAACCTAGTGTGCTGTAAAGGAATGTAGCTGGAGTAGGTAGTTAGCTGTTTGCTTGTTTAGCAATCATCTCTAAAAGAGGAGCAGAGTGATTGCTTTTTTTTTAAATTCAGCCAGCATTATTTATGAAATATAGAAGGGCTGTTTATGTATAGTAGCAAGAAGTGTTTTCCAGTATGCAGAAGTTTTGGAGAAAGCCTTTTCACCAATAGCTATTGTGACACTCGTGCACTGGCCCAGTAATCATGGAGCCTCAATCCTCACCAATAGCACCAGTGAGGGGCATGCACATTGGGGGGATAACAAGTACATGCACAGTAAAATACAATTTCCCTTAAGGGCACACAGAGATCACAGTCAGTCTGGGGCCGGTTTCTCCCTTTCTCTCCAGATCCCCAATATGACTCCCCACTGGCACAGCTAAAGGATCCAGATCTCAGCCTGGTGGTCAAGCTAAAATATCCAGCACCCTCTCTGTCCAACCAGTGCTTCATGTCCCTGCCCAACTAGCTGGCACACACATACACTTTAAGATTTGATTTATATACAAACACACAGACACTCCTGGGGAAGGCTGGTACAGGTTCTCCAGGTATGCCCCTTTCTGCCCAGACTATAAGGTAGTACTGACTGCCACCAACCACTAATATCAGCTACTATAAGGCCCTTCCCAAAAGGTGACCAGTTTCACTGTGTAATATTACTGTTATCCAAATAGTAAGTGTGCCTAACATCAAGACTATTGGAGTGGCTTAAACAGTATCATCAAATACAGGCAATGTACTCCCAGAGCTTAAATTATCTCTACACAAACAGTCATGGTTGAATGGTTTAAAAATATTTAATAATAAATAATAAAAACACAAGACAAATCCTATCAGTTCAACACAGTGCTTATCAAGAGTTCAGAAATCACAGGAACTTTAAAACAATATTGTAGGATAGTCTGACATAAATATAGAAAACAGCTAGACTAATCTGGCTATATTCTATCTATCTCTAAGAGAAATACTAAGTTTTAAATAACTTTACTTACAGAGCAAAGCAAGTGCTGGTGAGTTGTTGTCAGATCTAGATCAAGATACAAAATGCTCAATCCTTCTCTCTGAGAAAGTCTTAAATTGATAATACCCAGTACTGCTGAGTCATTTTCACATTACATCATTTTTATAACTTCTCCGTTAGTTCCCAGGATAACAGAAACTCAAAAGTTACATTTCTTTGTAAGCTGCACCTGGCCAGGAAGCCACAACAATACAAGACAATTTTACATGTAAAATCTAGCAATTATCTCTGTCTTGATAACAATAGAAAGAATTTGCTAGCCCAGACATCCTGTTTCCGAGCTTGAGATCAAACATAGTTGTAATTCTTTACATAACAGCTTTCTTCTAGCAGGGTGCACTGTGGTTACATTTTTGAAGTTCAGCATATAACACAGTTTTCTTACATTTAGTTTTCTTACATTTGTAAAAATAAGCCTGTGGATTATATTAATATTTACAATGACATAGAATTATCTACAGAATTCTATCTAGCTAGGCTGGCAGCCTTCACAACTATACTAAAAAGAGGGCCTGATTGCTGAAATAGGAATGATCTAGTACGTGGAACATATGGAGTGGGGAGCCGAGTGATTTATTTAATGGCATAAAGGTCAGAGTGATAGTATGAATGAGGCAGTTGCAGTGATGAAGAGCAAATCTGTGTTATTAAATAGTAGTCCTGTGGTTTTGATGGTTATGCAAAAGATATACTTGCCTTTGGATTGCATTTTCTGTTTTTTTGGATTATGAAGGAGTTTTGAGAAGAGTTTAGAGCTATAACAGGAAAGTGGTATTCAAGTCATGGTATTAGACATTTAGGGCAATAGCTTCTGTAGCTTTTAGTGTCACATTGTTAGATATGTTACATAGCCATAGCTAGGGTACAGCAAAAATGGTGTCTGTCCCAACTGTAAGATGTTAGAGGGCACAAACAGCATTATATAGAGGCGCCAAACAGTTCTTGCAAGAAAATCCACTTGCTAGTAATAATTTAAGAAATGGTGGTAACATGATGCCCGCAGTGTGTGTGGATTATGAACTGTAGCAGCTTCTTGCTCTCCTGGAGAGAGAGGAATAATTTCATATGTGGAAACATGCAATGTATTAGCTCTGTGCCTGGAGCTGGAAGATTTTTTTTGGTCCGTGATTTTCCAGGCACCAATTGTCCCTGCTACATCTCTGATATTTTGTAAGCTATTTTTATTTGGTTTAATATTTATTTCGGGTGGCCACAGTAGTGCAGCAGTTAGCATTGTCACCTCACAGCAAGATGTTCTCTGGTTTGATTCCTGGCTAGGGTGCCTTCTGTGTGGAGTCTGCACATCCTCCCTGCAGTCATGGGGGTTTCCTCCAGGTGCTCCAGTTTCCTCCCACATTTCAAAGACACAGTTGGTGGATTGGACACTCTAAACTGGCTGTAGGTGTGAGTCTGTGTGTGTGTGTGTGTGTGTGTGTGTGTGTGTGTGTGTGTGTGTGTGTGTGTGTGTGTGTGTGTGTGTGTGTGTGTGTGTGTGTGTGTGTGTGTGTGTGTGTATGTGTGTGTGTGTGTGTGCAAGCACGTGGGTTTCCTCTGGGTGCTCCGGTTTCTTCCCACATTCCAAAGACATGCAGTAGGTGGACTGGGCACGCTAAATTGGCTGTAGGTGTGTGTGTGTGTGTGTGTGTGTGTGTGTGTGTGTGTGTGTGTGTGTGTGTGTGTGTGTGTCTGTGTGTGTGTGTGTGTCTGTCTGTCTGTGTGTGTGAGTGTGTGTGAGAGTGAGTGGTACAGATGAACTACCGTGGCAGGGCTAGCCACTGGGCAGTGTAAACCTTGGCTCAAGATGATTATCACTGTTGAAGTGATACCCCGATCCATGTGCTAAAAATGGGAAAAAGGGGTTGTGGATAGATGGATGGATTTTTCTGAAACTGAGTTACAGTATGGGAATGGAAGGGGAGAGATGCAACAAAAATACTTTATCTATCTATTTATTAATTTGTTTATTAAACTATGTTGACTGGGTTAGTCCCAGTAGGCTAGTGACCTCTAAGGTGATATTTATACTTCTGGGAGACGTTTGTCTTGGGCATGGGGAATTCCCCTGCTCTTTTTGGCAAGTGCAGTGGGATCTTTTGCATCTACCTGAGCTACCACTAACTCAGGTAGATACAGCCTGAGGTTAAAATGTCATCCAAAGGAAAATATGTTCAAGAGTGAACTCCATCCACCCACCCTATGCTGCAGTGGAGTGCAGTGTCAGTACTGAATCATACCCCATGTACATGGGATGAGAGGTCCATTAAGGCCTGAATAGTTTTCTTCTGGTACTGTGGGTAAGGAGTTGGCGTTAACAGATTGGTAAAACTTTGTTGAGCCTTTTGGCTGTACCAGATAGCAATTAAATTGGATTATTGTGCCTGGATTGCTATTTTTTTAAGGATAGCCATTCCAGAGATATTTGAAGTCTTGTTGAAGTAAGTGAGCTTGTTTGAGGGACTGGGATAGAGCAATATTAAAAACTGAAGTAAAAGCTACAAAGGTTCAATGGCTTACAAATCCCGGTCTGTTCAGAACAACAAGACGCAAATCTCCAGAAAATACTACGTAATTGATAGGTCTGTTAAAAACCTCTTTAATAAAAATTATTTAAAATAAGATAAGCACTTTCATTTGTTTCACCACAAAACTTCATCAGATAAATCCAAGGAACAGGGCCAATAATTCACATAAGACATTACTCCTCAGAAAGCAAGCAAAGTGTTAAAATTGAGGCAGTGCCCCTTAAAGGAAAACTTACATTAGCTTTTTAAAGTCTTTAATTTTAACAGACTGGAAATGGAGATACATTCATTAATACCTGGCCAAACATTACTGTTACTAATAGGTGCCTAGCAGCCAGAAAAAAAACTGATGTCTGAGTAGACATTTTCTTCTGAGACTCCTAATGAATGTCTCAGAAGTTGAAAAGCTTCTTCACTCCCTTTCCCCCATCCAAGGAGATAAAAAATGAATTGTTCTATTTTGCTAAAGGTTTACTCAAAGTATTTTAATCACTTCAGACTTGTTCTTTTGGTCTAAACTCATTGAAAAAGAAAGAGAAGCATAAAAAATAATTTGAGAAAAGGGGCGGAGCCTAGATGGCCAACTGAGAGCAGTGAATTTTGAGAGCTCCATAAACTAGTATAATAATATACCTTGGGCCCAACTGGCAAGAGCCTGAATTCCCTACCCACCACCATTTGTAAAACATTTGCAGATTTTTGCCTCATATTTTTCTGTTCTGTTCGTCATAAAATCTGTGTTTTTTGTATTTTTGTTACTTAACGCAGCCAGTAGTGCAGTGGTGCAGTGGTAGCATTGTTGTCTGACAGCTACAGGTTGTCTGGTTTGATTCTTGACTGGGGTGCCTTCTGTGTGGAGTCTGCATGTCCTCCATGTGTTTGCTCTAGTGTCCTCAATGGATATTTGTCCCTATTTTTTGGACTGTATTCCCCCATTATTGGCTTCGTCCAGGTTTTTTTGTGCCAAGGTTGAGAACTATGGTGATAACTGAATTCACTAAATATGTTTGGGGGCTGTATTCCCCCATTATTGGCTTTGTTCAGATGTTTTGTGCTAAGATGTTGATGGCTATGGTGAGAAATGAATTCACTAAATGGTAACCATTTAAGTTTCAGTCTTCCTTTCTTTTATAAAGCAGATGATTTGGCATAGTGGTATGTTGCTTTGACTGTTTTGCACAGGGTCCTGGGTTCAATACTTGGCAGTAAAATGTATGGTGGTAACACAGCATTTTATTCTAACAACTTTCCAATATTATACAAGCAATGTTTAAAATGTGTCCCTGTTTTTTGGTCTTTTAACGCCCCCCTCAAATTTCGGATTTTTCCAGATTTCTTGTCCTGCAAAGTTCAGAGATGCAGCTGAGTGTCAAGTAGATTTTACAAGAAGCTGAGAGGTGCAGGGGAACAAACGTTTAGCGCTGCTTATGCTGAGTCCATTTGTGTTGTTATAGCACAATAGGTAGTGTACTTGCTTTTGATGCAGAAGGCTGTGGGTTCTAATCCCACAGTAGGTAGATGCATTGCTGATACTGTACTGTACGAGGATGGATGCTGCAGTCCTTTTTGGTGAAGATACCTAGTAACTATGAACCTGTTATCAGTTTGCCATCCATTCCCTATTGCAATATTACTAGCTTATTGTTTTTTTAATGCAACTTAGGCAATTTATTCCTCAAGGGCAATAGGCACTTTATTTGTAGATGAGACAATGAGATATAAAGTTGTTTGCTAGCAGCATCTTCTTCATTAGTTATAGATTTCTTTAATGTGGAATTATTTAGATGACTTTTACTTCTTTAGAGATTGTGCATATTTACTGATACTGGTGGACTGTAGAAGTTTGAGTAGACTTTTATGATAGAAATGTTCTGAATTGGGCAGTTTTGTCATTATTGGTGTATGCATATTGTTTGTTTACTGGAAAATGTTCTGAAATGGGCAATTTTGTCATTATTGGTGCATGCATTTTGTTCCATTGTTTACTGGAAAAATGTTCAAAACAAATTTCAAACACCCTTTAACAACTGTACTATATTGTACAAGGAATATAGTTTAATACAATCAGGAAGGTGTATCAAAGACCACATGTATGTTTCATGTCCAAGGGGCCCATGATTTGAAAACAGCCCAAAGTTAATGTTTATCTGCCACTGGCAAAATGTATTTTCTTTGAATGCGGGCTTCAATGCTGTTTCAATGAATGTGAATTTCAAGGGTAGAGAAGTTTTAATGCTAAGTCTATTTTCATTGTGAGATTGCATTGCTTTATTTAGCAGATGTCTTAGTGTTTGTGCTGTGAAATGCAAAAACTTTCAAATGAAGTCCAAATCATCGCAGAAGTAAAGCAGTATGCATATTAGTGTTTATGGTAAATGGGGTGAAATAGCCAAGTAATGGCTCATTGGAATGGCTGCAGGGAGGAGGCTCCATTCGACCAATTTTTTTGTGAGGGGGAAGGGCGGCAAACTCAGACATCACCGGCTGAACTATACCTCTCAACTGTCCAGATTTTCACAGAATGAATAGATTTTTGCTTCTTATTTTTGGTTTGTTCCTCATAAAATGTGTGGTTTTCTGGCAAATAATTTAGGAATTAAGTCACGAAATAATGACAGACACTGAGTTTCAGACTTCATAACCTTCAGAAAAATGCATGCTAAAGCAAGACCTGTTATTCTATCAATTGTCTCAGTTTATACAACAATGTATAGTACTGTTTATATGTTCCGCCAGTATATTTGGCCTTGTCCAGATTTCCTGCATTAACAGGTTGAGAGGTATGTGCAAATAAATTGCTTTATAGAATTAGGCATATCCAAACCTCTCAACTGTCCTCGATTTTGGTTCAAAATGTTGCTCTTCCACTAATAATCCTGCCACAAAATGGCAATTTTGGAAGAAAACGTGGAGGGCTTACAATTAAAAATAACTGTAATAATCAGAGTTATAGATTACTTTTATTTCAGAAATGCATGTAGATTCTTTTATTTTGTCAGCTGCTCAAGTTAGCAGTACTAATATTAAAAAACTGTCCATTCTTTGACAGGTTCCCAGCTGCATTGTGTGGCTATTTTATATTTTTGTATTACATTTTTGATCCATTTTTCATAAAATTGTGTTTTTTTGGCAAATTAGTGGCAAATCATTAAAGACTGAAGTTAGAAAATAATGACAGACATTTGAGTTTCTGATTTCGTACCTTTCAGAAAATTTATACTAATGCAAGACCTACTATTCTATTATCTTTCTAAGTTTATAAGAGCAATATTTAAAAATTGTCCTAATTTTGGGCCTTTGTCCCACTTCTATGTATGGCTCTGTCCATATTTCTTGTTCTGAGGTTGAGAGGTATGACAAATGTATCAGGGCCATCACAGTCAGCCAGAGACATTTCAAATTGTGACATACTTGTTGCACCCCACTCCCCCATGTAGTGACTCTGGATGTGTCCAAGCAAGGCAAGGATCAGTTATGCAGTGTAAATCTGCAGAGTATCCCCCCATCCAAGGTAGACACAAGTGCTACTTTTATTCTGTCTTTAATTTTGCAGAATGTTCTGGTTTCTGTCATATTTTTATACTGTTGATTTATGCTTATTATTACTCAGAAAGTGCCTGTTGCTCTGTGTTTAAGTAGCAATGCTTTAATGACCATCAGGTAAGCTTGTCTGAGATTGTAAGATGCAAGTAAGCTTTAATAAGCATACTGTTAAAGAATTACCAACATTGAAAGCCTTTCTGTTGTTGCCATGCAGAGAATACTTACATAACTAGATAATGTATAAGCCCTGGGTATTGAAATGCATATGACAGTATTTGTAATAAAGGGCAGGATTACATTATTTTAAGAAGCTCATTACATTTGTTGGAGACTTGCAGTCATCTTTGCAGGTTTTACCTGTAAACCAAACAGAATGCCAATCTATCATGTGTAGTCCATTACATGTACAGTAATCCTTTAAGCAATGTATCTTGAACTTGTTTCTTGTTTGCTTTTCATTTTTTACTTTGATCATGTTTTTCCCATGAAACAAGTAGATAGTTGTCAAGCAGCAGGTCTTTTTTGGATAAGAAACATTTTTACAAGTGGGATATCACAGAGATTGCTACTTTCAGCATGCTACTTGGTACTTTAATAAAGCTGAATATAAATTATAGTTAGAACTGCAGTGCAAGTAGAAGTGGTTTGAGTTATGTGCTGATTGTTTTTCTTATACTTGATTTTGACGGGCATTCCAGTAATGTATTTAAAAAGTAATTTATTTTTTATGCCTCACAACCTTTTTGTTTCCATCTAGCTATTAAGTAAGCTGTCATGCAGCCAATACATTGAAATATTTCTACACTTAATTTTGTCTTGGTTGGACTCTCATAATGACAGTTTGGCACCTAGGGCAGCATATTTAATTAAAGTTACAGTTTTTGTGGTTTTTAAGCATAGCTCCTCCCCTTTCTAGTTGGTCACACCCCTTCCCATTGACCCCACCCATTCACCTGTCTCCTGCAGCCCCCCTTTGATTTGAAGTCACCAGCTGCCACTGCAAAATATCAACTGTTATGGTACATCACTTGTCATCTGTTTTATTTAAAAAAGGAGGGTATCTTAAACAACTGAGAAACAGTAATGATTTATTCAGAATGTTCAAAGAGTCCAATAATTCTTCACAAACAAAGGTAGGTGAAGATGAGTTACTATTTACATTATATATAAGCCAAAGCAACATATAATACAAACATAGACATTTCTATTCCCCTACTTGAACTCAATGAATACTTATCGTGTTCATTTTTCATTGATTTTACTTACAATAATTTAAGTAATTAATTAACTAATTCACCAAGGTACCATTCATCAAAGTACAGACTCAAATGTAACAAATTAACATCATATATAATAGCAGTAACAGTAGAGTGTTTTGAAAAAAATGCTGCCATGGAGACTAATGCTTTCTTCAGTTAAAGTATGATTTAGAAATGTCATGTATATCCTGGTTAAATCATTGTAGCAAGCTCTTAGTACAAATGTCATCATTACTCTGTCTAAATATAGTTAAAATCAATTATGGCAGGTATCATAGCTATGAGTGCTATTTGATCAATCCTGATATGATATGCGTGGATGCAGCCGTGTCTGGCAGCTAGTACAAATGTCATTATTATTCTGTCTAAACATAGTTAATATCAATTATGGAAGGTGTCATAGCTTAGAGTGCTGTTTGATTAAGCCTGACATGGTGTGCGTGGATGCAGCCGTGTCTAGCAGCTGTTGTATGTTGCCGTTTTTGTCTCCAGGAACCTGTGGGTTGTGGCCTTGTGATCGAGGCTTACTGATGCTTGTGTATTAGGAAGAGACATTTGGTGTTTTCGCCTGAATCCAGGGCAAGGGGTTTGATAAAACTGTGATTTGGGATATTTTGGCAGATAATAGTTTGTTTATACATCTGCTGAGTGAGAGGTGGGAAGGCTGGAAGAATGTGTTATCTCTTGTTGTGGTGGCTTGTTCTGAGTTTTTTTTTATCTGTTTGCTCTCCGTTTTTTTCCTGGCTGCTGCCTCACTGAAAGGGAGAGAATTTAGGCTTGAAGTTACAGTGAAGTGAAGCTTTGCTTCAGGTGCATTGCAGGCCTCTGGTATGCAGTATATAGTAACAGAAACAGATGCTCCCAGGTTGCTATGATAATGGAGACAGAGTGATGATAATGCATAACGGCTGTAAGGAGCTTCCGAGATAATTCTCGGCAATGAAGTTTTCGGTTAAAAAAAAAAATCATATTGATGGTCTCCCAACACTTCATTTAGTTCATTAAGTTGATTCTTGATAAAAAAAATAATAATAAGCGCAATTTTATATTTAGAATGTATTTTGGTCCAAACACATTAAGGACTGAAACAAAAACAGTTCACAGACTCCACTGGCAGCAAACTAGGTTATGGAACAAACCTAGAAGGTTGAATTGTCACATAAAATCCTTTATTTGCTGAAAATAAAAAATCAGGTTAGCGCTTTCGTTTAAACCATATGTTAAACTTCATCAGACAGTTGGTAATTTTGAAATCACTTCCTATATAGACTTCCTCTAACATTAATTGGTGAGTCGACTCATGAATATTAATAACATTTAAATACTTCATCTCATGAATGTAAAACACACATTCTAAAAAGCACCTGCCTGCCACTCCATTGCTATCAAGCTAATAGTAGACTGCAAATAGAATTTTTAACTTTCTTATATATATGCAGAGTAAAAGACCACAAGAAAATTTTTATATAATAACATACTTCTAAAAAGTATATGTTCTATACTTAATAAAAACAAACTATACATAGTTCTGAACAACTTCATGTCTGATTAAAGAAGTGTTGCTTAGGTTACTACACCAATATCAAACGTGCACTCTTTTTTTATATGTAAAAAATAAATGCATATAAATATATATTAAACAGGTTAAATACTGAATAAATATGTAAAAGTGTAAAAAATAAATATATGTATAAAACATATATATATATATATATATATATATATATATATATATATATATATATAATATGTAGGTGAAAAATGTGTTTGTTTAAAAAAAAAAAATATATATATATACATACATATATATATATATATATATATATATATATATATATATATATATATATAAATATATTAAAATGTGGATAAAAGGCAATAAATTTTATTTATTTAGATGTTGCTATCTTAACTTTTTTCCTTTCAAGAACTTTCAATTTCAACACTGGGGCAATGGAGCTTTGTGCAAACACATTAAGGACTTGTCTGAGTTATTGTGAAAGATTAAGAGCACTTGGTCTTGTGCAGTACCCTTTGCAGTGGTCTGGGAGGTGAGCTTGCTCGGACCTGTTGGGCATATGGGGATAGCTGATTCTAAGGGTGTTTGGGGTTACCTGGAAGTGCTAGAGAGTAATCAGATTTCTTTTGTGGAAATATCTGTGGGAATGGAATGTGTAATGAGTGGTTCGCTGGCAGAGTGGCCACTGCATGGAGCAGGCTGGTAAAATGAAACAGGACAAATATTGGTTTGGATATTTTAAGAACAGCCTAGAAACACATCACATGAAGTAGTGAATGGTATTCTGGCAAAACTGGATGGGCATTGTTGCCCATGCTTGAAGTATTGATATGTGTGTATGTAAGGATGAAAATATAGTTATAACAAATAAGAAACTAGAAGGGTC
The DNA here is from genome assembly GCF_019279795.1 of Protopterus annectens. Taxonomy (NCBI): domain Eukaryota; kingdom Metazoa; phylum Chordata; order Ceratodontiformes; family Protopteridae; genus Protopterus; species Protopterus annectens. The sequence continues at coordinate 650,562,236 of NC_056746.1, forward strand.
TCATAATTTAAAGTTTATGGACTGTATAAACATGCTTGGAATGAGCTAATAATAAGAATAAGCATTACAGCTTGTGGTCCCTCAAATAACTAAGCAATAGCCAAAAAAAAAAACAAACAAAAAAAAAACACACAATAGTTATGTAATATATGATTTTAGTAAATCTAGACATAAAATATATAATCATCATATAAGATGAAGCAGTCTGCTGAATTTAGATATTAAAGACAGGATTTAATAACTTGGGCATGTGTATAATAACAGTACTGTCTTAACTTGTCATAAATGACATACACTACACTGAACATCAAGGGGAAGCATGATGATTTTCTTATATAAGTAAATGTGCATAACAAGTCATGTAATTGCTTTAACTTGAATTGTAGTTTTTGTAACCCATCCTGACCATATATAATACTTAAGTGGTTACCAAGGAAACTAATGTTTTATACATGACATCAGACTGAAAATGTTCAAGAGAAATAATAGAAGCCTGAACTTGAAATGTCACATAATTTAACAATCATATTCTGAACAAATAGTATTAAATTGACAATAGACACTCAGTTTAATAACATGGGCTTGTGTATAATAACACTACTGTTTTAACTTGTCATAAATGACATACACTATATTCAACATCAAGGGGAAGCATGATGATTTTCTGATATAAGTAAATGTGCATAACAAGTTATATAATCACTTTAACTTGAATTGGGGTTTTGTAACCCATCTTGACCATACATAATACTTAAGCTGTTACCGATGTAACTAATGTTTTATACATGACATCAAACTGACAAAGTTGTTCAAGGGAAACAATAGAAGCCTGAACTAGGAATGTCACAGAATGTAACAATCACATTCTGAACAAATAGTATTAAACTGACGATAATCACTCAGTATAACCTTTGATGATTATACAAAATAGAATGTTGCCATTTAAATCTAAAAAGTTTCACTATATGCCATAAAATGGCAATTTATAAATATGGAAAGGGAATTTATAATCATTAATCACAATAAGTGAATTTTTTGTTTTTTAACCTATAATTTCACTCATTTTATAATAAGAAATGACAGATATGAAACTCCTTATGTGTAGGAAATGGGGGAAGAGGGATGCACTGATAATTAAAATGCACTAACTTTCATCAATGTTCACATAAAACAGACTTGATGCTTTAAGTAAGTTAACAACAAACAAAGTGATTACTTAAATGCTGGCAAACAATGAAATATAACTTCTGATATAGCTAGTAAAATACATTGTATTATAAACATTAGGTATACATATTATTACCATCTATTCATATTAAGTAATATGTTTTGAAAGACTTCATCAATAAGGGTGAATATGTTAAATAACTGTGTGGTATATTTTTTTACTGAGGTTTTATATATGATACATCCTACTTTACTATGATTGAATTGCCTGTCATCTATCTTTCATGTAAATATTAATTGCTTATACAATCAGCAGACATTTATATTGTAATAGAATTCTGTCTAATTTACAATAGTACTATATCTGTTCAAAATAATATAAATATTGTTTATTCCTATTACAAGTATTCTCCATATGATAATTCAATTTATGGAGCTCAGATGTTCTGTATTGTCAAGGTATGAGTGATAATCTGATAGAGTTAGGTTTAGCCGTCAGATTAGGAATGATTTTCATTCCATGGCTAGTGCGGATCTTAGTTTTGTTAACATTTATTGATTTAAATTTGTTATTTTACAAAAACATTTTTGGTATGCCTGACCAAAACATTACTTTATTGGTAAACACTCAAAGTATAAAACTGATAATTTCCTTTAAAAGCTCAAACATATAGTTTATAGTTATTAGAGGAAAATGTTTAATAGTCACAATAAAACAAAAAATACATAGTCTAAAAAACCTAAGATGGATTTAACTTTATTATCTTTAAATAACAATGGCTTAAACAATCCTAGCAAGAGATCAAATCTACTGGAATATTTAAAACTGAACAAAGCACAAATTGTCTTCCTTCAAGAAACTCATTTCAAAACAAATGACAATTACAATGGAATCCTAAGGAATATATGATATTGGTGCAATCCACTTATAAGACAAAGACAAAAGGGGTAACATTTTTTTGGAAAACAAATGTGATTAACCCAGAAATCATTTATAAGTATGAAGATAAAGAAGGCCTTATGGCATTAGTAATAGTTAAATTTAATAACAGAATATGGACCATAGCCAATTTAAACTGGTTGCCAGGCAAAACACTTGGATTTCATTTCTAATATTTATAAAGGCAACTTAATATTAGGAGGAGATTTTAACTGTATATTTGATATTTCTGAAACTACAAATAAAAGACCACTGTGTACATCTGCTGTTTCAAAAGCTTTAAACAAGTGGGTAGAATGGTTTCATCTTGTAGATGCTTTCAAACATAAAGAAGATAAATCTTTGTTGTTTTCCCATCAAGATCACCGATTTGGCACTCAAACTAGAATAGATAAAATATTTGCTACCCATGACTTACACTCTAAAATCATTATTTTCTCATTCACTCCCTGCCCCTTCTCAGACCACAATACATTGATACTAAAACTTCAAAATGGGTACAAACCATTAAGCTTTAATTCCAGCATATATAAGTAAAATTAAAGAGTTCAAACCCTGGTTATTATCTGAATTACAGTTCTTTTTAGATATTAATTACACCATAGAGATAAATAAAATTATGATACGGGACTCATTAAAAGCTTACATATATGGTAATACCCTAACTTGGTATAAAAAGAAAGTCAGAGAATGGGATTCTGAATTATTAGATCTACAATCCAAACTTTGGCAGTATAAGCTGAAAAAAAATCAAAATCATTTGGAGATGAAAAAGAAAGTAGAAGTATTAAACAAATACAATGTAATTCTAACACTCAACTAGTTTATCTTTAGAAAAACAAAAAATTAATACCTTGGCCACTTCTCCCAAATATCTACAAAATTTATCCACAAGAATCAAAATACAATCAAAAGCTAATAACATTAATAGTATCTTCAAACAAACACAGAACCACAAAAAAATGGATGAATGGTGCAAAAGGAAGCCAATAAATAAAAAAAACACCACCACGAACCAAGTAGGATAGCCTCACTCCGTTTAATACACAAGATGCCACATAAACGCAAACCACATGTAATACAACGTTTTCGTCATAAACTTCTTCAGATAGTCTAAAATATCCCACACATCTCCCTTATATATATGCCTTAATTACTTTGTGATCCAATAGGAAAACAGACATCATTAATAAAATCCCAATGACATCACTCACTTTGAAAATGAGTGTAAAAAGCGTAATTCCTTAAATACACTAGTATTAAAACATAAAAAACACAAATAACACTTTGGTTAAAACAAACCTTCAATTGTCTGTCATTTGCTTCATATAAATACTGTAGTAAATTCTTTAAAACTATTCAAAACCATTTAAAAGTTTAAAAAGTAGTGTTTAACTTGGTAGCAAGTATTATACTGTAGCTCCCCCTTGTGGCTAAAAGGTGTTAGTGTAAAGCAACAACCAAGTTGAACCTTTCTAAATAAATATTGTGAATTAACATTTCCTACCGGGTTTTACTAGGTAGTATTTAATAAATAACAAAGTTATTGGTACTGTTAATGGTAAAATTGTTGAATAAAACATTGTTATTGAGAAGAAAAAGTCAAAATGTTAATAAAAACATTGAATAAAGGGTTTTACAGTTTAGCAGATCTTAATTTCAGTACTGGCGCTAATGAAATCATGTCATTGAGACCAGGTGGTCTGTTAGCTTCTACTTTGAACAACAAGCCACTGGTAATGCCTTTGTTTACCCTTTCAATCTTTTCATGCAATTTCTCCATCTCACCTACATTTAGAAGGACAAAATAGGAAGGTAGGGAAGATTGAGAGGGACACAAAGGAATATAAGAACAAAACACAATACCCCAAGCCCAAGAGCTGGGCTAATATAATGAAAATAATGCACTATATAAACACAGTACGACTTGCAAAACCTCTGGATTTCAGTTTTTTGTACTTGAAGTAGTTCCAACAGACACCAGGGGTGGTATGTGGGAGACATTGGTTGAATACAGGGAACTATACTGGCAGCTAACACTAGAAGCTAACAGACCACCTGATCTCAATGACATGATTTCATTAGCGCCAGTACTGAAATTAAGATCTGCTAAACTGTAAAACCCTTTATTCAATGTTTTTATTAACATTTTGACTTTTTCTTCTCAATAACAATGTTTTATTCAACAATTTTACCATTAACAGTACCAATAACTTTGTTATTTATTAAATACTACCTAGTAAAACCCGGTAGGAAATGTTAATTCACAGTATTTATTTAGAAAGGTTCAACTTGGTTGTTGCTTTACACTAACACCTTTTAGCCACAAGGGGAAGCTAAAGTATAATACTTGCTACCAAGTTAAACACTACTTTTTAAACTTTTAAATGGTTTTGAATAGTTTTAAAGAATTTACTACAGTATTTATATGAAGCAAATGACAGACAATTGAAGGTTTGTTTTAACCAAAGTGTTATTTGTGTTTTTTATGTTTTAATACTAGTGTGTTTAAGGAGTTACACTTTTTACACTCATTTTCAAAGTGAGTGATGTCATTGGGATTTTATTAATGATGTCTGTTTCCCTATTGGATCACAAAGTAATTAAGGCATATATATAAGGGGGATGTGTGGGATATTTTAGACTATCTGAAGAAGTTTATGACGAAAACGTATTACATGTGGTTTGCATTTATGAGGCATCTTGTGTATTGAACTGAGTGAGGCTATCCTACTTGGTTTGTGGTGGTGTTTTTTCGTTTATTAATAGTATCTTCCATGAATAGAAAAGGAAGAATGTCTCTGATATAGGTGACATTCTTGATACCTATAGAAATCACTATATGGAACATTTCCAAAAAGAAAATATACATATTGATCAATTAAATCTAGATGAAAAATATTCTAATATAAAAAAATACCAGAAAATTTAAAACTAGATCTGCAAGCGTCCATATCCTACAAAGAAATTACATATACAATAAAAGAGGGCAAAAATAATAAAGCTCCAGGCATAGATGGCATAATTATGGAAATATATAAACTTTTTCCTTCAAAGATACTATCCCTCTTTCATAAAACTCTATTAGAAATTCAGTCACAAGCTTTAATACCACCCTCTTGGAGATATTCCTTAATCACTCCACTCCTAAAGGAAAACAAATCCCCAAACCTCTGTGCCTCATATAGACCTATATCATTATTAAATAATGACTATAAGATATTTATGACAATATTAACTAACAGAATGAAAATACCACTATCCAAAACAATAAATAATAATCAAACTGGATTTATATATCATAAACCCACACATGACAATATTAAAAGGATAATTTCTCTTATAGATTATGTTAATAAAGAAAATAAAGGAACACTCATAATTGGCTTAGATATAGAGAAAGCCTTTGATTCCCTAAATTGGGACTATTTATTCAAAATCCTAATGCTATTTGAATTTCCTGCATCCTTTGTTCATCTCCTAAAGAATATATATACAAATAATTTAGCGTATGTCAAGTTAGGTCCTTTTAACTTCTGAATCTATACATATAAAAAAAGGCACTAAACAAGGATGTCCCATGTCACTGATTCTATTTGCTTTGGCCATTGAAATATTGGCAGATTCAATTCATAACAATATAAAAATCAAAGGAATAGATGTTTATGAACAATACAATTCTAAAATAATGGTATTTGTTGATGACATGTAAACACAAAAAGTAGAAGAACAGTGCAGACCCAAAACAAATAACCAAACGATAAGCACTGTTTAGAGGAGAAACCAAGCACCGGACAGCTCTAGGATGAAACCAAAGGTTTATTGAAACAAAAACACAATGTAAAACGCTTGACGAAACACCGCAGTTTTCATTTTTGCAACAGACTTCATCAGACAACAGGAAACAAGTTAAAAACATATATATATATATATATATATATATATGCTGGCAAAAAATAATATATATGTTTTTAACTTGTTTCCTGTTGTCTGATGAAGTCTGTTGCATAGACGAAAAACGCGGTGTTTCGTCAAGCATTTTACGTTGTGTTTTTGTTTCAATAAACCTTTGGTTTCGTCCTAGAGCTGTCCGGTGCTTGGTTTCTCCTCTAAACAGTGCTTATCGTTTGGTTATTTGTTGATGACATATTACTAACATTATCTAATACAAAAGAGACATTAGAAGAATTAGATATATTAATTGACAAATTTCACATGACTTCAGGACTCCATTTCAGTAAATCAAAATCAAAATTTTTATTCTTAAATAAAAAAAAGAACTGCAGACTAAGGGGGATCACATCATAGGGAAACAAGAATCTACCTTAAAATATCTAGGAATTGAGTTATGCGAGGAATTAGTCTCAAAAACTACAATGATATCAATACAATTAAAATCCCTGTGGAAAAATGGAACAAAATAATATTAACATTTGAAGATAGACTACAGTTAATAAAAATGGTGTTACTACCCAAGATCCTATATATAGCCTTGGCAATGCAACTGTTACCAGAAAGGAATATACTTAATGAAATAAACTCATGCCTAATAAAATTTTTATGGTTTCCCAAAAGAAACAGAATAGCTTTAATACATCATATCAGACCATGGAAACAGGGAGGATTAAACTTTCCTGATATAGAAACATATATAAAAGCATCAATATCTAAAACAATCTCAGATTGGATAAGTCCAAATTACTCTGCAAATTGGAAAGAATTACTTACTGCAATATCAATAAATGCATTTGATTTACAAAAAAATTCAAATAACGGAAAAAAACAATTTGCCATGGCACATATTATGTAATAGTATGCAATATAACATAACTCAACCCACTACAACTAGTATGATTAATTATTACATTGACTCATTTAGGAAAATTATTAATGCAAATATAGATTTAAAAATCTGGTTTGATCTTTTAATACCATTTATAGTCACAAAGAACTTTCCACATAAAAATATATATAGACATTTTTAATTCCTGGGAACAGAAATGATTTGTTTGCTGGCTCCAATGTACCAAAGAACTAAACATTTTAGATATGCAAATAATAAAAACAACATACAAAATTTTACAACAGGACTGGCTAACTTTACAGAGTATTCTGTCATATTTGCAAGATTTAAGTAGAATAATTAACAATTCTTCCTTTAAAGAAATACCTAAATTTACGAAATACATATATGAAATCATATATAATGACTTTGACATGAGAAACAGTATTTCAAAACTTTACAAAATATTGATAAACTATAAAACAACACCCAAAACCTCATATTGGAAATATATAACAAAAGGACATTCAATACAGTTAACTGAAGATATTTTTATTTTTTTATTTTATTTATTTTACATTTGTTGACTGGGCTAATCCAACTGGATACATGTCCATTTTCAGTGGAGGCCCGAGGAGAAAAACTCCAGTAAAAAAACATCTTAAAGACATATTAAAAACATATTAAAAACATCCTTGGAAAAAAGCATAGAGATATATCGTACAACTATTAGAAAATAAACATTAATATAAAATGATGCATCCTCAGATTAACAAAAATTTACAATTTACATATTTTGATTTGTAAAAATTTAAAAATGCCAAAACATAATTTAAAGAAAGCACCGTTAAAAAGTTAGTTAAAGAATCGAACATGGAAAGTGGTACTCAGGAATGATAATGTTAGAAATTAAGAGGAAAGATCAGTTTATAGAGAGTTACATAAAGAGGTTTATAGTTCAGAATATTCTGTTTTAAATGAAACAGGAAAATTGGTGAATAACAGTTAGTCAGGGTTGGTACAAGAGCATAACCAGTGATTAGAGAGGAAATGTTTTAGGTTAGTTTTAAATAGTGGGAGAGAGGTTAGGGTTGTAAGGTCTTGTGGTAATTGATTCCATATTTTACCAACTGAGTTAGAAAATATGGAGTCGCCTGCTGAGTTATATGATAAGGAAGTGTGAATCAACATTTTGTTAGCGGAACATAGATTCCTCAGGTTGTTATATGACCTTATGAAGGTAGTAAGAATTGGTGTGTTGTTGGGTTGGTATAGGGCTTTGTGGGCAATTATAAGTTGATTGAATTGTAATTGGTGAGGTAATTCAAGCCAGCCTAGTTGTTTTAGGTTCTGGCAGTGATGAGTCCTGTAGGGAGTGTTTGTAGCAAATCTGGCAATATTGTTGTATGGTCTAGCTAGTTTGTTAAGGTTATTTTTAGAAAGATTGGTATATATGGGAGAAGCATATAATAGGGTAGAGATTAGGTGAGTTCTAGATATTGTGGTCCTGGCTTCAGGTGTTAGGAAAGGTTTAATTCTATAGAGGGATCCGAGTTTTCTGTTAACATTCTTTATTGTGGTGTTTATGTGACTGTCAAACTTTAGATGATTGTCAGTAGTAATACCTAGGAGTTTGGTGGTGGGGTCTGGTGAAATTACGGTACCATTACTGGATATGAGTGTGAAATGAAGAGGGGGAGACAAGTAAGAAGGTGTAAAGAGCAAAAGTTTGTTTTTTTTTGGGTTAAGGAGAAGACAATGGTTAGAGAACCATTGTTCTATAGTGGTGAAAGCTTTTTGTGTGAGAGAATGAAGTTCAGTTTGGGATGTGCCAGAAGAGATTATGGTAGAGTCATCTGCATATTGAATGCAGGTAGAGAGTGGAGTAGAAAGATGAAGGTCATTTATGAAAATAGAAAACAATAGTGGTCCTAAAATGGAGCCCTGAGGGACACCTAGGGAGGTGGGAAGGAGGTCTGAAAGATGGTTTTGCCAGAGAACCACTTGTTTTCAGTTTTCCAGGTAAGATGTAAACCAGTTCATAGCAGGATTGTCGAGAGAGAGTAACTTCAGAAGGTGGAGGAGAAGCTGATGATTGACCATGTCAAAGGCTTTGGAAAGGTCTACAAAGAATGCTGAGGAAGGAATATTTTTATTGCGATTGTTGTTGATACTGTTAGTAAAGGATAACAAGGCTGTGGTGGTACTATGAAATGGCCGGAAACCATGTTGACAGTTAGATAGAAGATTATGGAGGAGTAGGTGGTTTAGTAATTGTTTGTGGATGCATTTCTCCATTATTTTAGCGAGTGGAGAGAGTAGATCTATGGGCCGATAGTTGGAGAAATCAGTTGAGTCTCCACCTTTGTGAAGAGGAATAATGTGTGAGATTTTCCAGATAGATGGGATAGTGCCTTCTTTTATGGTTCTATTAATCAATATGGAGATGGGATAGGCAATAGCTTTGGCTCCTATTTGAAGGTATTCTGCTGGTAATTTATCAGCTGAGGGGGTAGTCGGTTTTAATTTTTGAAGTAAGGAGGAGATATAGGAGGTGGGTATACGTTTGAGATGGAAGGGGGGGGTGGAGCTCGGAGTTGGCAATTTGGAAGTATCAGGTTTTTGTTGATTTGCTAGATTTAGTATAGCGGTAGTAAAGAAATTATTAAAGGCATTTTCTGTTTGTGTTGGACAGTCATGGTTGGAGCCTATTGGATTAGGTGTGGCTACTTTGCCTGGTGATAGTAGTGTGTTAATAGCAGTCTAGAGTAGTAGTCCAGATATTAAAACAAATATCTTATTATCGATAAAATATACATTCTTTACACAATACTGGAATTTTTTTAATTGGAAATGGTTGCACAGATCATTCTTAACCCCAGACAGAATCAGTAAAATTAGTTCTTCCATAAAAGGAATATGTTAGAGATGTGAGCAAGTACACAATGCAGATTGGAACCACATTTTCTTTGGTTGTATTAAAATTAAGCCATTTTGGAATGGTATTAATAACTTTCTACAAGCTTTATTTAATGAATAATTTTATTTAACTAAAGCTCTTGTATTATTAAATGTGAACGAAGGTTCTCATTTGAATATGTCAAACATGTATTTAGTATGGACTATACTTGCAATTTCAAGGAAGTGTATAACAAGAAGATGGAATACAAACACAATACCAACTTTGGAAGACTTCTACAGCCTATTGAAGACCACATCATTATTGCAAATTAAAACTAAGAATTTATCCAAAGCCATTTATTAGCAACCCTTGGAGAAAAGTCTTATCGTTGGTTGACACTATACAATAATTAATCAGACGCTCTGATAACGGATTGGACATACTTATAAAGTAACTGTATACATTAAGATCTGTTATAGTGTCAGGCTAATGTAAATAGTGAACATAGTTATTAAGATGCTATGTATAAATACTATGGAATTTATTCAAATGTATTTGAAAAATAAAAAAAAAATTTTGAGAAAAAAAAGAGAACTCCTCCTTCAGATTCAAAGATGGATTCTAAAATAGAGGAGGTTAGGTTGAACTGTGCTTCCCAAATCTCTTCTCCTGAAAACTGGGAATCAGAAAATATTTTTCAGAATTCCCTGTGGAGGAATGATCCTTCTCTGATACTACTGGAAGGATGAAGGGCTTGATTAAATGGAAGCATACAGATCTCTGAAACTCAGCAGAGGTACTATGACCTGTTGCAGATAGAGATCCTCAAGCTAGTAGCTATATCCCCAGTTATTTCAGTACTTTAGGATACTTTTCATGTAGCCAGTACTTCCCCTGCTAGCAAACCTCCTGCTCCTAGGAAATTAAGTAAACCTTATAAGGTTCCTCAATCTCATAGGTACCTTTTCTGTAACCCCAGAGCTGGCCCTTCAGTAAATGCTTTATCAAAAAAAAAAAATGGCTCTAAACATCTGGCTGCTTCTAATCCAGTTTCTTCTGTCAAGGATGGCAGAGCCTTTTACATATTCAAGAAAAAGGTTCACACCTCTTTATCCTTAGCATTTGGAAATGTTAATTGCCTGGCTTATATGTCAAATTCCTTTTGGCATCTTTTGCTGATATGAAAAAGACTTTGGCTGATTCACCTAATTTGTAATGTCTTCTTTGCTTTGTTTTTCTCATGCACTCATGTTACCAAACACTCCTTGAGGTACTCTTATGATGCTGTTGGTGCAAGGCCTAACTGGATCAGTCATGATTAGATATGCATGGTTACAAATCAAAAATTTACCTGAATATATCAAATCTGAAATTCTTAGTTTCTCTCGAGATAAGGAGGTTTTGCCTTGCACTTTATATATGGATGTTTTGAAGAGATTTGATGAAAAGGGAAAAGTGATTCAAGGCATAACACAAATTTGTTACTCCCCATACCAAAATATAACAGAAAAGTTCCATCCAGTTAGGGGTTATTTTTATAGAAAACTATTCAGACAAACACAACAAAAGTCAAGAAACAACCTTTTAAAGAAACAATGACAAAGCAGTTCCAAGAAAAAAGGAGGGGCTCCTCAGGTACAGGTTCAAAGAAAAATGACTGACTATGCCACCTCTTCTGTCCTATCCTTTTCCCACATCAGCAGTCTCATGAACATGTCAGAGAATCTTTCCCTGTGTTATTAAGTTGCAACAGACTCTTGTATACCAAGAATCACTCAAAATGGGTGCTGATGGCAATGGGATTCTCTTCCCCCACTCCTAGAAATTATGTCCCATCCTCAAAATCAAACCCAAATATTTCTTCTCATCACTGCTCGTGTGCTTTCACAGGGAGAAATAGAATTTGTTCCAGAAAATCAAAATGGGAAGGATTCTATTCAGGATTATTTCTGGTAGACAAGAGTGCCTGGAGATATATTTTGGACTTTTTTTTCTTAAATATGCGTGTTAAGATTCCAAAGTTTGAAATGCATATTCTATGCGATCTCCTACCGCATCATTTTCCTCTAAGTTTCTCAGTAACTTTAGATCTAAAAGATGCTTAGCATTGTATACCCATTTACAGAAACTTCAGATACCTTTTAAGATGTTCTGGTTCAAATGTTTTCATTTCTCTTAAATACCCATTGGTTTGTTCACAACAGCAAAGGTATTCACACAGTGTCTAGCACCGGTGATTATTTTATAGGGCATCCATATTTTTCCTTACTTGGTCAATTGCCTTATTTTTGCAAATTCTATTAACAACAGTCAGGAGTATTTAATTTTTGTCAGAAATCTGTTTCACAACCTAGATTTTCAAGGCAGTTTGGAAGAATCATCTCTTATTCCTTCCCATAGAATATTTTTTCTAGGATGCCTGCTAGACACCTCACAAATGATGGCATTCTTGTCTTAGGTGAAAGTAATCCTTTACAAGGAACAGTTAACTTCAGTTTTCTTTTCAATCACTGACATCAGCAAAGGAACTCCTCAGAATATCAGTATGATGCCCATACACTGGCCCAGCAATCAAGGAGCCTCAATCCTCACCACTAACACCAGTGAGGGACATTCACATTGTGAAGGATAACAAATACCCACACAGTAAAGTACAATTTCCCTTAAGAGCACACAGAGAACACAGTCAGTTTGGGGATGGTTTCTCCCGTTCTCTCCAGATCCCCACTGACACAGCTATAGGGTGCAGATCTCAGCCTAGTGGTCAAGCTAAAACCTCCAGCACCCTCTCTGTCCAACCAGTGCTTCGTGTCCCTGCCCAAGTAGCTGACACACACACAATTTGAGATATGAGTTATATACAAACACACAGACACTCCTGAGGAGGGCTGGTACACATTCTCCAGCTATGACCCCTTCTCTGGCAGGCTATAAGGTAGAAATCACTGCTACCATCCACTAATATCAGCTACTAATAAGGCCCTTACTAAAGGGTTCCAATTATTACTGTGCAATATTATTATCCAAATAGTAAGTGTGACCCAGTGCTAAAGCTATTGGAGTGGCTTGGACAGTATCACTATATACATAAAATGTCCTCTAGAGCTTAAATTATTTATACATAAAACAGCCACAGTTGAAAGGTTTAAAAATATTTAATAATAAATAATAAGAACACAAGACAATACATCTTACTACACAGTGCTAGTCAAGAGTTCAGAGATATCAGGAAAATGCTTAAAATAATACAGTAGAATAGTTCTGACATCAATACAGGAAAAACAACTAGTCTAATCTTCCTATTTCCTAGCTATCTCTAAAAACAAACATAGTTCTAAAACAAATTTACGTATAGAGAATTGCAGTACTGGTGATGTTGTCAGTTCTGAAAACAAATGCAAAATGCTCTGAGTTTCTCCTCTCTCTCTCTCTCTCTCTGTCCTTAAATTGATAACACAGTACTACTGACTCATTTCAGATTACATCATTTTTTCTCTGGTTCCCAGGCTAACCGAAACTCAGAGTTTAGCAGCCATTTTGATTTTGCACCTGGTCAGAAAGCTACAGCAATAAAATACATTATACATGCAAATTCTAGCAATTAATTCTGGTCTCAAAACAGTAGCAAAAATTCCTTCATTCAGACATCTTGGCTCTGAGTTTTGAGATCAAACAATTATACAATGCTTGCCTTATCAGCTTTCCTCCAGCAAAGTGCAATATGGTTACATTTTTTGTAGTTCATTTACCATAATTTTCTCATATTTAAGAGAACAAGCATGTCTTACATTAATATATACAAATGACAGAATTATCTACAAAATCCTATCCAGCTAGGCTGGCAGCCTTCACATATCTCCTGCCCCCCCCCCCGGAGAACTCAAGCTAGTTTTTCAAGTGACCCTTGAGAAACATTGCTTAAGAAGGTTAGGTCTATCTGAATATACCTTACCCCATTCCCTGTCTTGAGAGTCCATCTGCATTGGCATTGCTAACCCCACTGCAGTGCTGCACTGACATATCATATGCTTGCAACCCTAGGCTCCATCTTAGCAACTTGGCATTTTGCTGGCTGGCTTGGTGTAACCATGCTAGGGGATTGTGATCTGTAACTACACTGAATTTTCTTCCATGCAGATAAGGCTGATTTTTATGCAGTGCCCACACTATGGCTAGATATTCCTTTTCTACAGCTGCATTGCATTCCTCCAAGGTGTTGGAGTCTATGACTGAAATAAAGCACTGGGTGCTCTTCTCCCTCTGAAGAAATCTGGCTAAGTACAGCCTCCACCCCATGGTTCAAAGGATCCACCTGCACAACAAATTCTTTGCTGTAATCTGGACTGGCAAACACAGGGGGTCCTCTCAAAGCTTCTTTAAGCTTCTGGAATGCCTGCTCACATGTTGTGGTCCACACTAACTTATCTGGCCTGTTCTTTCTTATCAAGTTTGTAAGGGGAGCAGCTATGGTACTATAACTGAGGACAAACTTTCTGTAGTACCCTGCTGTCCGTAAGAATGCCCTCACCTGCTTTTTGGTAACAGGTGCAGGCCATGCCTGAACGGCTTCTACTTTGGCATGTTCTGGCCTGATCTTACCACTCCCCACTCTATGTCCCAGGTAGGAGACCTCTGCCATACCCACCTGAAATTTGCTCGGCTTAATGGTCAACCCTGCCCTCTGTAGACTGCCCAGCACCTCCCAGACATGCTGAAGGTGCTCTTGCCAAGAATATCATCTAGGTAAACAAGACAAACCCTCCTGTTCCTGCCTCTGGAAAGTTGTTGGGGCATTGTTCATCCCAAAGGGCATCTTTGTGAACTCATACAAGCAAAAAGGAGTCACAAAGGCTGACCAGATACTTAGCTTCACCCAACTGCTCTAGGGCCTCATCTGTCCTAGGCATGGGGTAAGCATCTGATTCTGTGTGACTATTTAATTTCTTGTAGTCCACACAGAACATGGTGCTGCCATCCTTCTTTGGCACTAGCACCACTGGGGAGGTCCAGGGACTTCTCTTGCATTACCCCTAATTCCAACATTTCCTGTATGTCCTCCCTCAGAGTCTGTTTGGCTGTCTCGGGTACCCTATAAGCAGCCTGCGTAATATGCCTTTGGGGTCCTGTAGCCACTTGATGCTGAACTAGGTGGGTGCACCCTGGTTTCTGACTGAACATGTCTCCAAACTCATGTAATACTGCTCAGATTTCTCGAACCTGGGTAGGAGATAGCTGCTGGGAGATTGCTACCCCTTCCACTGAGGTGTCAGTCTGAGCCTCACTGAGATCAGTCACCAGATCTCCCTCAGACTCCTCCTGCAATCCACTGTAAATACTCAGCACAAGGGTCTCCCTATCATGGTAAGGTTTCATCATGTTAACATGGTACAATCTGTGCCCCTGCCTCCTGTCTAGCAGTTCCACCATGCAGTTAACATCACTTACCTTTCTTACCACCTTGTAGGGTCCCTCCCAAGCTGCTTTCAGGTTGTTGTGTCTGACAGGAATGAGAACTATTACCTGCTGCCCTACAGCATACTATAAATCTCAAGCATTCCTGTCATACCATACCTTTTTCTGTTGTTGGGTTTCTGCCAGGTTCTCCTGGGCCAAACCCATAAGTTCCCTGAGCCTTGTCCTGAAGTTTAGGGCGTATGCCACAACAGACTCCTTGTGAGAGTCACACTCACCTTCCCACTCATCACAAATTAAATCTAGAGGTCCCCTCACCCTATGCCCATAAAACAACTCAAAGGGTGAAAAGCCTGTGGATTGGGGAACCACTCTGTAAGCAAACAACAGATGGGGCAAATATTTGTCCCACTCCCTCTTAAACTGGTCTGCAAATGCCCATAGCATGGACTTGAGTGTAGAGTTTAACCTCTCAACAAGACTATTAGTCTGTGGATGGGCAGGGGGTGTTCTTCAGGTGCTTCACCCCACAGTACTTCCACAGAGAAGCCAGCAGGTCTGACATGAAATTGGCACCTCTGTCAGTCAGTATTTCTTTTGGGAAACCTACCCTGCTGAAAATCTCTAACAAAGCATTTGCTACTTTTTCTGCCTCAATAGAGGACAAAGCCACTGCCTCAGGGTATCTTGTAGAATAATCTACTACCACTAGGCTATACATTTTCCCTGTGGAACTTGGAGTACTCAGAGGCCCCACAATATCCATAGCTACCCTCTGAAATGGCTCCTCAATCACAGGCAAAGCTATCAAAGGAGCTCTCACCTTGTCTCCTGCCTTTCCTACCTTTTGGCACTACTCACAGGTCCTGCAGTACCCAGTTATATCTCTGGAAATTCCAGGCCAATAGAAGTTCTGCATAAGATGTCTCTTTGTACATTTTATACCCATATGACCTGCAAAGGGAATATCATAGGCTATAGCTAGAAGCGCCAGATGGCAGGTTCTAGGTGCTCCCAACTGCTGTACCCTCTCACCTTCTAGCCCTCCCTCAGGGGTTTACTCTCTATACAGTAACCCTTTGTCCCACTATACAGATTCCCCCTTCCCTTGAGAATCAGGTGCTTCACTAGCTACCTGCCTCAGGCCTTGCAATGTAGGGTCTGAGAGCTGAGCCTGTCTCAACTCTCTCTTTGTAACCCTTCCCAGCTCCCCTTCCACAGGAAGTCTGGCATCCTCTGAGAGTGGTGTCTCACTGTCAGCCTGGATACTACTACTCAACTCTACCTTTGCAGTGACTCTGTCCAAGGGAACATCAATACCCACAAGCAGCTGGGTCACCTTCAATCTCACTGCTACAGTGTAGCCTTCTCCCTGATGTAACCACCTCATCAGTTCTGGCTACAAGTATGTGGTCTGTCTGAGTCTCCCCCAGGCTACCAGACCCACATGCTTGTCTCGAAGCCCGACTACGTGTAACTGCATTAACACGTAGTACTGCCTCATCAAAATCCTTCCCTATCAGGACATTTGCAAGATGGTAGTTTAGTACACCTGTTGTCTCAAGACAACCTACTATTAGCATTTTGTCTTTTCCACTTACTGGCTCTCTCACCTTTTATTCCCCACATTGCCTTCGTGGACACTTGTATGCCTCATAGCCCCACTGGTTGGATTTAAAACATTTAACCTTAGGTCCTGGATGTGTACTTAGACTAGTGGCTTCCCCTGCTACTGGCAGATTCTATTGGGGCAGTCTGGGCTGCCCACAGTGGGTTACTATAGACCCATGAGCAGTACTGGGGATCCCTCTCATGTGCAGGGATGCCCTGCTTGCTAGGTACAGGTCTCTCTTCTTCCCCAACTCCTCTGAAGTAGCACATTGTCTATCAGCTAACCATATCATCATGTCCTCAGGCAAAGTGCTAAGGGCTTGATTCCTCACCAAAAGGTCTGCCAGCCCTTCAAAAGTGGTGACCTGACATCAACCACCCACCTATGAAAATAAGTGCTCAGTTCAGCAACATATTCACCCACACTTTCATTTGCCTTGCGTCTATACTCATGAAAATTTTTCCTATAAGTTTCAGGTGTTAGCTTAAAAAATTCTAACAAGTGATTCTTAACAGCAGTATAATCAAAACATTCACAATCATTAATTTAGACAGCACAGTTACAGTTTTACCATGGAGTAAGGGGGTCAGGAATCTTACCCAGAGCCTTTGGTCAACATCATACTGTTTACATACCCTTTCAAACAAATGAATGAAACTGTTAAAATTATTCCCCTCTGTAAACTGCGGAAGAAATGTACTGACCTTTTGTGCTTCTGGGGTCCAGGTACTCCATTCCACATTCCCTCCATGACTCTGGCAAAGAGTCAGCATCTCCTTTTCATGCTGCCTCTGCCGCCCCTTTTCCACAGCTTCCATTTCCAAATGCCTGGCCTCCAACTCAAGTCTCTTTAGCTACAGATCTTTAAGTCCTCTGTACAAAGATTGAGCTGTCTATTCCCTGAGTGTTGTACATCTCCACGGCCAGTCTGATCATCCTCCTGGTTGCTGTTTTCTGATGCAGCTGTGACCAAAGCTGCAATCATGTCTGCCTTAGTCAGGTTTCCCTGCACCAGTCCTTTAGCCTGGCACATCTCAGCCAACTGGCTCTTTGTCAGCTTTCCATACTCCTCTGCTGACATGCTTGCCTACTCTCCCTGACTAACTAAACTTACAAAAGAAATAAAACAATTGTAATCTGAACTCTGAATATTCACTGCATGGCTGATTTAATGTACAAAAACACCTTCGGTGATCACTGTACACACGCTACAGGAATTCACTATCCACACCACTACAAGCCAATTAGTGTGTGTCAACCAATTAATATGTGGTGTGGATATCCCACCACTGCCAAACAATTAACATGTGATGCCCATGCACTGGCCCAGTAATCAAGGAGCCTCAGTCCTCACCACTAACACGAGTGGGGGGGTGTCCACATTGAGAAGGATAACAAATACATACACAGTAAAGTACAATTTCCCTGAAGAGCACACAGAGATCACAGTCAGTCTGGGGCTGATTTCTCCCTTTCTCTCCAGATCCCCAATAAGACTCCCCACTGGCACAGCTAGGGTCCATATTATTTCAGCAAATGCAATGAATTGTAAATGCTGTTTAGTCGAACGTCATTACGCAAAATGGCAAAATACTGAAAGCACTGAACAGTGATTTTTTTTTCCTAGGGAAAAAAATCAGTGGGCCATTTTTGGGACTTTCCCATTACCTCCACTGTGGTGTGATTTCAAAGTTGGTATATTTAAGTAGGGGGTGTGGGGGGCACAGCCCCCACATTGGTGGGATAGGGTGCAAAGCCCCCCACTTTATTTTGTGTTTAGATTTTTTTTTTTTTACGGATCAGCAATTTTTTTTCCCCTGGGAAAAAAATCTCTGATCCGTGTGTTCATCATTTGGGCTTTCGGGGATTGTGGATCGATTATATAGCATTCACAGTTCAGTGCATTCACTTATATAATGCAGACCTGCACAGCTATAGGGTGCAGATCTCAGCCTAGTGGTAAAGCTAAAACCTCCAGCACCCTTTCTGTCCAACCAGTGCTTTGTGTCCCTGCTCAAGTAGCTGGCACACTTTGAGATATGAGTTATATACAAACACACAGACATGCCTTGGGAAGGTTGGCACAGGTTCTCCAGCTATGCTCCCTTCTCTGCCAGGCTATTAGGTAGAAATCACTGCCGCCAACCACTAATATCAACTATTAATAAGGCCCTTACTAAAGGGTGTCCAATTGTTACTGTGCAATATTATTATCCAAACAGTAAATGTGACCCAGGGCTAAAGCTATTGGAGTGGCTTGGACAGTATCACTATATACATGCAATGTACTCTAGAGCTTAAAGTATCTCTACATAACACAGCCACAGTTGAAAGGTTTAAAAATATTTAATAATAAATAATAAGAACACAAGACAATACTTCTTACTACACAGTGCTAGTCAAGAGTTCAGAAATCACAGGAAAATGCTTAAAATAATACAGTAGAATAGTTCTGACATCAATACAAAAAAAACCTAGTCTAATCTTCCTATTTTCTAGCTATATCTAACAGCAAACACAGTTCTAAAATAACATTACATATAGAGCATGGCAGTGCTGGTGATATTGTCAGTTCTGAAAACAAATGCAAAATTCTCAGAGTTTCTCTCTCTCTGTCCTTAAATTGATAACAAAGTACTACTGACTCATTTCAGATTACATTATTTTTCCTCTGATTCCCAGGCTAAAAAAATTCAGAGTTTAGCAGCCCTTTTGATCTTGCACCTGGTCAGGATGCTACAGCAATAAAATACATTATACATGCAAATTCCAGCAATTAACTCTGGTCTCAAAACAATAGGAAGAATTCATTCATTCAGACATCTTGGCTCTGAGTTTTGAGATCAAACAATTATACAATGCATGACTTAGCAGCTTTCCTCCAGCAGAGTGCAATGTGGTTACATTTTTAAAGTTCAACATTTACCATCATTTTCTTACATTTAAGAGAACAAGCATGTGGCTTACATTAATATTTACAAATAACAGAATTATCTGCAAAATCCTATCTAGCTAGGCCGGCAGCCTTTACAATCAGCATGCATGACTACTACTATTCTCATGATTCCTCTTGCTAGATTACATGAGGAAAATTCAAAGTTTCCTGAAATTAGTCTTGATCGAGTACCAATAACCCTCGTCTTGCAAATTCCAGTACTGAATTTTGTCAGAAAGGAACTTCACTGGTGGATTGAACAGTTACGGTTTAGTCCCTGTCTTCCACTCTCTCCCCAATCTCTTTTGGCTATATAATAATGGATGCTTCAGACTTTGCTGGTGGGTGGGGTTATCCAAGAGAGTCAAAGTATAAGAGTTTTTGAACCATCATTCCAAAATAAGTACATACATGTCAAAGAATTATGGCACTGGTAAATGCCCTCAAGTCCCTGGAACATTTGTGGACTCCTCTCCTCTTATTGTAATCACAGACAACATCACTGTTATGTGGTACATAAGCAAACAAGGGGGAGCCACATCTTACCCCCGATGCAGACTAACCTTGATTGTCTTGGAACTTGCGGTGTAGAACAGCTTATCCCTCCAGGCTACTTAAATTTCTGTTAGAGCAGAATACTGTGGACGACTTTCAGACCAGAATCAGGACAGACCCACATGAATGGCTGTTACATACAGGGTCTTCCAGGAGATTATCTACCTATGGGGAACTCCACAAGTAGATCTGTTTGCCTTCATTCACAACAAAGAGTTGACAAAATTCTGCTCCAGGACTCATTGCACAAAGCCTTGGAAGACAGATGCCTTCTCTTTACAATGGAAGTGAATGTTCCTTTATGTCTTCCACCCTTTGCCCTCATAATCACAGTTCTTTTACAGATCCAAAGGACCATCCAAAGAAAATATTGGTTAGTCTTTTTGGCCCAGACAACAGTGGCTCTTCCTTCTTATGAACATGATCAAGGGCAATTATCACAAACTTCTCCACAGGATAACCTTATTCACACAAGACAAGAGGTCTCTGATTCACTCCACCCTAGAAATTTTTCATCTGATAGCCTGTATGATAAAAATTGTACTTCCTTTCAGCCACATATTTTCTGACCTATCTGCCTGTCTGACTTTAGATCTCCATTTCCTCCTTATCTCAGGTAAAATAGTTTTTGAAAGGGGTACTACACAATTGACCACCAAGACAACATGTCTTCTCCTTGGTATCTTAAATTTGTACTAGACAAGCTTACACTGTTTCCTTTTGAACCAGCTCAGAAGGCTGATTTAGAGTTCCTGACATAGAAAACAGTGCTACTCACTACTCTGACTTTAGGTAAGAAAGTGTCTGAGTAGCAAGCTCTTATGGAGATTGATCATTATCTTCCTTTTCATAAGACTATGGTATCCTTAAAAACAAAACTCTTCCTTCATGGCAAACCTGTTCCCTAAATTCACTCTAAATCAGCCTACTCACCACCCTGTCTTCTTTCCTGAACCAAAAATGAGGGAAAGAAATTCTTGCATACTCTGGAAGTCCTCAGACAACTCTGATATTACATTGATGGATAAAGGACTTCAGAGGTGACAATCAACTGTCCATTGCCCATGAAGTTAAGATGAATAAACAACCAATGACAAAGAAGATTATTTCCAAATGGATATCCCATGTTATCCTCTTTTGTTATTCACATCTTGGAAAGATCCTTCACAGCAAGGTCCAAGCCCACTCTAACAGGGTTAATGGCAACATCTAGAGATTTTAGGAAAGTAGCAGATTCTAGAAGTATTTTAGAGTATACAACTTGGTCTTCTGTATAAATTTTTGCTAAACATTATAAACTGACTTCTCCAAATCAAGAACAGGTTTTGCTAGGGCTATTTTACTGAGACTGTTGCACTCTCATCCTTCTTCATTCTTCTTGAGCTTCAGAAGTTGTTCCATATAGCTTAGGCTACTGCAAGAGTGGTGTAATGATGAACACAGTACAGTTGTGTAAGTAACCTTACCATACACTACATGTTCAAATAGATCACTGTATCAGCACTAAAACTCTCCTTCCTACCCCCTTCTTCTCCTTTTGGTGGAGATTTTTCTCATTCGGGCTTATTCTTCTTCATGATTTATTGCCAGGGTGGGGTTCCACTTATCCCTGCCTTTCCCCCTTTCTTCCAGCATATAACATGGTATTTTAGGGCTCTGGGATCCCATTCCTGAGATGTAAGTAAACTCTGAATTTTGGTGCCTATGCATCTATTGCTGTACTGGCACACTCTTATGCCTCCTCTAACATATGGGTATATGGACATGGAAGGCATCCTGAAACTTTGCATACTGGCTGGACATCTAATTGTTGGCAGTATATGTCCCATATAGCTTTGGCTACTGCAACAGTGAGCTCTATGTGAACAGCTACTGTTATGGTCATTTTATTGTACTGTCTGCCTATTTGTATAAATATTTATTTACATTTTCTTTTCACACAGACATATTTACCTCATTTACTTTGGTCTCCTGTGTTGTCTATACCCATCCGCATAACCTATATACTGAGGGAGTTACTTATATATTACAAGAGGCACCACCGTACTGGATGGGTGTTGATACTATGGGAAAAGGGCACATACGATGTGACCTATCGCATTATAGCCTTTTCACTCATATCTCCTTACCACTTGTATGTATGGAATGCCCAATGTTTCAGAGCACTGTTACAAACTATACCCATATATTGTGGGGCACCCTGATTCTGTTGTGGTATGTCTTCTGTGTTGGCACACAATTCATAAACATAAATTTGGGCATATCAGTTCACTATCTCTCTTTCACGACTTTCTAACATTTTTTACTGCACACAAGTACACAACATCTTACCATGTATATGAATTCTATGGTCACCTGAGTTTTTTTAACCTAATTTAAGTTCTACTAATTCAGCAAATTGACCAACTGAGTCAGTGTTAAGTCAATGTCTTCTGACTACTTTTAGTTACTAACAATGCTATCTGGCACATTTTTACATCTGTAAAATTCATCAGTCGCCTTATGTATTTTCATAGTGCACACCGAGTTTTTTACAGTTTATCTTGACTTGAACATATGAAGCCTTATTCAGTGTACCTCATACCTACTGTGTTGCAATGCTTATCTTTCTTGCTCCACTATGTACTAATTCACTCATTTTAGATTAATGCCTGTCTTGCATTTTAAATACGTACTTACTATATCTTGTGCTCAGTGTGATGTAATGTATAAATGTTTTTGCAGTTTATGTTTTCTTTTCTTCTGGGCTTAGGCTGAAATGAGTCATTTGGGTTTAGTCCACTACCTCTAACAATCAAACAAGTAAATAAATATATAAATAATATAATAATATTGTCTTTCCACAATAAATGCACAGAATTAAAATATGTTTCCAGAGGACCTCAGATTTTCTGAATTCTCCATAGTTATCAGTAGCTCAGATACATTATATTAAAAAGTTTATCAGCATAATAACTTATACTTGATTTCACATGACTATAAAGATTATTGGTCTTTTAAATGGGACAAAATACAAATACCTGCTACCAGCACATGCACATATAAGGAATAAGACACACCTGATTTGAATTCTTTGTTATAAACTCAAGGGTAAACAGCAAATTAAAAACAAGAAGTCCAATGAAAGAAACCATTCCTCTAATTTTGATGAATAATTGGTGTGTGTGTGTGTGTGTGTGTGTGTGTGTGTGTGTGTGTGTGTGTGTGTGTGTATGTATGTATGTCTTTGTGTGTTGGGGGGCACAAGAGCCAACCTTCACGGACTACATACTGAAGTGGATGACCTCTAACAGAGACAAATGGGAACTGAAGCACATTTAAACACATTCACACACTTTTAAACTTTTAATACATTTCAGTATACCTGTGTGCTCCAAACCAGTTTAGAATATATCTACGAACCAGAGTGCTAACTGCTGTTTATTATTTTGTGCATAGGTGTGTGCAGCTTAACAGTTCATAATGTACGATATTTATACTACCAGGGATTATGCACCTTTGTTTTTAGAAACATTTTGTGCTGTACCTCTGGACTGAAACAGTTCACTCTTGGCCGCTTCATTCTATTACATTCCAATTTCAGCTGAAGACTTGGCATATCCCTTTTTCTGTATTCTTAAAGCCTGAATGAACAACTATAGGATTCTAGCTGTTTATGAACTCATGTTATTGAGTCCAGACTCCAAAGACCTTTCTTAATACACTTAAAAAACGAAATAATAGTTGCCACCAATATTATCCTGTGAAGAAGATAGATTACCTAAGCCAACCTACTGATAAGCAAATAAGTGGGTACTTAACGAGTATTGTGACTGTCAGCTTTGTTGGCAGTGGCATCCTGCTTCTGACCGCAGCAGTTGTTTTGTGAACAAGTTTACATACGAACAGTAGATGGCAGCAAAGAGCAGCATGCGTTATTTTTTGCTTTCCCTTTCTCTTTTCTTGTTTCCTAAAACCTTCATCCCTCTGGCCTTTACACCTCTCAACTGTACAGATCTTCGCAGAATGTCCAAATTTTTGCTTCATATTTTTGGTCTGTTTTTCATACAATTGTGGCTTTGTGGCAAATCATTGCCAAGTCATTAAAGATTGAAGTCAATAAATAATGACAGACATTTGAGTTTCAGACTTTATACCCTTCAGAAAATACACACTAACCCAAAACCTGTTATTATATCAATTTTCTAAGTTTGTAAGAGCAATATTTAAAAATTGTCCTGATTTTTGGGTCTTTGTAGCCTCATTATTTATGAGTTTGTCCAAATGTCTTGGTCTAAGAGGTTGAGAGGTTCCTTACCCATCTACATCTCCCTTTAGATAGAGAAGATCATAACTGCATAGACAGATACCAGTCAGTTTTCAAAGTAGTCATACTGAATTTTTGTGCTTCTAAAGGAGCAAGCTTTTGGCCACTTGTACAGTATACACTGTGTGCAGCACAGATATCACTCCACCTTGCAGTAAATTGGTCAAGTGACTGAAGGGTATGTTACATTTGTAACATCCTCCCAGGTTGCAGATACCACCTGCGAAGAAGCTGCATTATTCTGCCGGCTATGGATACAGCCCGCAATACAGATGTATCATATTCTTCTTTTTCAAGAGGAAGAGTCTGCATTGATTTGAATTATTATAATATGAGTGGCTGAGAAAATGGAGTCCCTGATCAAGCTGTATCATAGAGCCAGTCAGGACAGACCATTTGTCTGCATCATTCTCCAGATTGTGGAGACAGAATCTGTGATGCAGCTATATCATCCTGCCAATCAGAGAATGCAGCCTGCAATGCAGCTGTATCACTCTGATGATCATGAATTTATACCTGTTATATGGGTAATGATCCCTTTACACAGGAATGGAAATCACAAATGAGTCTGTTATATTCTGCTGGCCAGCCAGGCATTTCCTTTGTTTCTTATTAAGGCCATAGTTTATGCAGTTATAGGTTTATAGGTTCATAGGTAGGCACTAGGCTATCTGCCCGAAGGCATTTATAAGCCTAGCCAGAATGTGCTGGCTTTCGCCGCCCCCTTAGATTAGTTCCCTGTGCCTCTGTCTAGCAGAGACACTGAAGTGATCCCCGGGGTAAACTTTCTGTTTCCCATCCACTCATCAAGGTTTCTCTTAAAGAGTGTTAGCGAGGAGCTCTGCCTAATGTAGATTGAAATCTTGTTCCAGAGCATGGGAAGTCGCTGGGACAGGATTCTATCCCTCCAGCATGTCCTATTTATTGTTGTGGTGAGGTTTAGATCCCTACAGCATGTGGCTTGAGGGGACATGGTTTTCATTAGGTGGAGCATGTCCATCAATACTGGGTTGGACATGGCCTTGTATGTCAGGCAGAGATCACCTCTGAGTAGGCAGTATGCAACCAAGTACAGCTGGGGCATCTGTTTGAGGCCAGTCATCCTCTTGGTGAGGTACTTCTGTGGTCTTTCCAGCTGTTGAAGGTGTCTTGTAAGGTACATCCCAAATGGGGCATTGTACTCTATGATGGGTCTGATGAGTGATGAGTAGAGGGGCGCAATGCCCTCTTTTGATCTGGATGCAAACCCTTTTGTGATTAGGTGGGCCACATAGAAGGATTTTCTAACCACTTTGACAATGTTATTATCAAAGGAGAGATTACTATCTACTTGGGTCCCCAGATCTCTTATTATGTCTTCCGTATTTAGGGGACTACCACCTATGTGGTAGTTTGTAGGTACATTGTTTTTTCCAAAGGGGATGACTATGCACTTTTTGGCATTTAGCTTGAAGCCATGATTTTGACACCAGGTATTTGTCTCAGTGAGACCCTTTTGGAGGATGTCTGTGTCAGCTGGAGAGTTAATTATAGCCCCTAGTTTGCAGTTGTCTGTGAACTTGGTCAGCCATAGTCCTCCTGTGCTTGCCTGTACCTCTGAGAAGTATATGCTGAACAGGAGGGGTGCTAGGACTGAGCCCTGGGGAATGCCACTTGTAACTGGTTTAGAGTCGGACCAAGCTCCCCCAACTCTCACCATGTGGGTTCTGTCTGTGAGCGAGTTGGCAACCCATCTTGTGACGTAGGGGTTTACGTTCAGGCTGGTGAGCTTGTCTATAATACCAGCATGGGGAATGGTGTCAAAGGCCTTTGCAAGGTCTAGGCAGGCTGTGTGTACCACCTTTCCTATTTCTATAGCCTTGGTAACTGTCTCAAAGAAGTCCAGCAGGTTTAGGAGGCATGATCTGCCCTTAACAAAGCTGAACTGGGTAGGGTGCAGTGTTTGGAGGTTCCCAATGTCTCTGTTAATGAGTTCCATGATGATGATGTGCTCCATAGCCTTGCAGACCAAGCTAGTCAGGCTTATAGGGCAATAGTTCCCGGGGTCTGTTGTGTGTTGTGGAGCAGAATAACTGTTGCTGTGCACCACTCTATGGGTACGTAGCCTGTAGAGAGGCTGAGTTTGAACAGTGTGTTTAGGTGAGGGGTTAGTTCATCTTTGAGCTCATATGGGACGCAGCTTGGTACACCGTCCGGTCCCATTGATGCTGTGTATTTGGCTTTGGAGAGGGCTGTTTTAACCTGAGTGCCTGTGATTTCAGGGGCACTACCATTCTTCTGGTATGGTTATGGGCCCTTTTGGGGGTGAAAAGAGAGGGTGACATTTGCACTGAACCTATCTGCCAGGATGTTGGCAATATCGGTCATTTCAGTGTATTTTGTGCCATTCTGCACTAACTCTGAGCAGATCTGAGCATTGCCACTTAGTTTCTTGACATAGCTAAAGAATGCCTTGTGGTTATCTTTGGAGTCCTTGGCAATTTTTCTTTCAAAGCTCGCCTTGGATGATTTTATGAGGGATCGTAGTTTCTTGTTGATACTGATCAGGGATGTCTTCCCTTCTTGGGAGTTTACTCTTTTCTGCACTAGTTTCCTCCTTCTATTGTATGGTTTGTTTATGGCAGGGCTCCACCAGACCCATGGACTTGGTTAACTATTAAGCTCATAGACTCATAACTTGAACCACTGCATGCAGGGTTAAATCTTCTGTCCCCAATCTTTTAAATATATCCTTAGTCTTTTCTTTCCATGATAGTCTTCTGTTGGGTAGATATATTACTGAACACTACAGGCAGTTATACACAACCAGTTGTATCACAACTACAGCTTTTGTGTCTCATTAATTTACCATTAACTAAATGTTGTGGATTTGCTGACACTGTTATTGTTATTCTTTTATTCTTTTATTTCCTTACTAGACTTTTCAGTTATTAATCTAAGTAGCTTTTACACAAATTTCTTACAAATAGCAGAAATTACAAAATAAAACCACATATATTTTCCAGGTGAAACACATGTAAATGGAGTAGATAGATTCATCACATGGACCCTGTGCTAATACAAGAATATATTAACAGTGAAAAATAGGTACAGTAATGATACATCAGTGCAGCCACTAACCAACAGTGTCCCTTTCATTTGGGAGAAAACTAACCAGTTCTGCCAAGGGCAATGACAGATTAACAGCAATAGTAAAAACAGGGAGAAATCTGTGTGTGTGTGTGTGTGTGTGTGTGTGTGTGTGTGTGTGTGTGTGTGTGTGTGTGTGTGTGTGTGTGTGTGTGTGTGTGTGTGTGTGTGTGTGTGTGTGTGCATGTGCACATGTTTGAGTGTGTGTGAGTTGCATGTGCCCTCATTGGCATCCTGATAACAGAGGGAATTACTGTAGAAACCCAACCCTTCCCTAGTGGTGACATGCACATTTACATCACTACTGGCACTACCTATGCAACTCTCTCCTGCTCATATGACAGTAAATGCTGCTATCATCAGGTTGTGTTGTTTTCAGGACACATCCTCTCCAAACCAGCATCTTTTATTCTGTGGTCTTGGCCTTCTGTCCTAACACTTGTATGGCAGAATGCCAGTCAGGAGCAACCTCAACCCCCTCACAGGGGTTGGGATAATAGTTAAGGTGTTTACTTCACAAACACAAAGTTTAAGGTCTGATTCTGACCTTTGAAGAAAATTGGCTAGGCTTACAATTGCCCACAAGGGCATCTAGCCTAGTACTTACCTAGGACAGGTGTAGCTGCTAATTTCGCATCCTCCCTTGATGCAATCTTCCAGCACCTGCACCCTTATTCAAACTCAAGTTGTGTGGAGCAAAGTCAGGCCTTTATTCCCCTGCATTACAGAGCAGGTCAGATTGTTGGATTTCTAATTAGATTTGTTTAATGTTTACATATTATTTCTTTAGTTGTGATAGTAAGGGAATGTTGCAGTGAACTGTGAAGCAATTTAAGTATGTGCTTTTGCTTGTGAAATATGGGATGCGCATGACACATAGCCCACAAATTCAGTGTGCCACTCAACCACAGCCCATAAGGCATAACAATGTATCTGACACTCTAGTCATAAGTGACTCTATAGTCAGGCACACTGATGTTCCACTCACCAGGGTAAACAAGGAGAAAGTTACTGTCAGCTGCCTGTCGGGTGCCAGGATCCGCCACATAACGCACACACTCAGGTCACCCCACAACAAGTACAAATATGACTCTGCCATTGTCCATGTTGGTGTGAATGACCTGAGATGTACCTCTCTGGACTATATGAAAAGAGACATGGAGGAGTTCTCCAATCTTGTAGCCCAGGCAGGTATGACCCTAGCCCTGAGTAGCATCCTGCCATCAACCAGAATGATAGCACACTACAAGGACAAAATGATTGACTTCAACAATTGGCTAAGCTTCTGGTGTCATTTTAAGGGGATCCAGTATCTGTCTGCCTGGGATGACATGATCAACAGACCACGATGCTTTGCCAGAGATGGCCTGCACCTGTCACCCTTGGGATTCCAGATACTGGCTAAGGCTCTTGTCACCCCTATAGTGCCTTTTTTAGGCAAGGTTAAAATGACAAATTCACGTAACAGGTACAAGCAAGAAAAATCTGAGGGTAATGCTACTCAATGCTAGAAGTCTAAACCTCAAAATGCATTCACTTGAGGCACTCCTTAAAATGGAGAACATTGACATCTGTGCAGTGACAGAAACCTGGTTCAAGGCTCTAGAGAGCACCCCTGCATTAAGAGGCTATAATTCATACCACACCTTTCAGCCACCTTATCTGGACCGAAACACTAAAGGCAGAGATGTGTCCATATTTATTAAGGATATCCACACCTCCAGGCTAGTTGCTCAGCATAATGCATCTGAGATTATCCAAGTGCAACTAACTGGGCAAGACCACAATCCAAATTGTAACTTGCTAAAGATCCCCCACCATGCCCCAGGATTCCCATTCCTCATTTCTTGATACACTGGAAAATATTAGGGTACAACCCAATACCCTCTTACTGGGTGATTTCAACTGCCCCAGCATTAACTGGGAAAACTACTTATCTACCAACTCTTTTGCTCAACGTTTTCTGGAATTCATAAATTCCAACGCTTTGGATCAACTTATCCACACCCCCACCAGGGGCAGCAATATCCTAGACCTGGTCATTACCAACATGGGCGACATGGTGTTCCACACCAGAGGTCAATTCCTCGTTGGTCAGATCCGACCACAAGCTAATCACCCTAGACATCCACATCCTGCCCCCACCCCCATTAGGGAATCCACCGTAAAAAATTTCTCCAAAGCCAACTTCATGCTTCTTAAGACAGAAGTGGCAAACTTCACGACACCCATGCAGATGGACAATAGAGGTATGACTGCTGAATCCTACACAAATGCACTTTATAAGCACTTACACTAGTGCATGGATCGTGCTATCCCTAACAGAACCAAGATGCTATCCTCCAAAAAAAGGAAGCCAATCTGGTGGTTCCCCACCATAAAAAAACTCTACAACAGAAGAAAGAAACTGTTGCAAAAAAGAGTAAAATCTCATGACTGGAGGAACTCCCTGGTCAGCCTCAGTAAGAAGCTGAGATCCCTCATAATATACTCCAAAACTAGTCACAAAAACAAAATTGCCACTGATTCTAAAGACAACCAGAAAGCATTGTATAGCTATGTCAAGAATCTCAATGGCAACACTCAGATCTGCTCTGAGTTACAGCACAATGGCACTAAATATACAGAACCAACTGATAATGCCAACATCCTGGCAGATAGGTCCAGTGCTAACTTTACCTCTCTCTCACCCCCAAAAGGGCCCATCTCTGTACCGGAAGAATTCAAAGTTCCTGTAATCACAGCTGCATAGGTAAAAAACACACTCTCCAAAGCCAAGAACACAGCATCCATGGGACCTGACAACATCCCAGGCTGCGTTCTACATGAACTACAGAATGAACTGGCACCCCCACCTAAGTACCATATTCAGTCATAGCCTCACCTCAGGCTTTGTGCCCACTGAATGGCGCACAGCGACGGTTATCCCACTCCACAAAGGGGGAGCCACCATGGACCTCAGGAACTACCACCCCATTAGCCTAACGAGCCTGGTCTGCAAGGCCATGAAATGTATCATCATGGAACTTATAAACAAAGACATTGGTAATCTCCAAACTCTGGACCCCACCCAGTTCAGGTTTGTAAAAGGCAGATCATGTCTCCTAAACCTGATAGACTTCTTTGAAGCAGTCACCAAAGCTGTAGATGAGGGTAAGGTGGTTCACACAGCCTATCTAGATCTTGCCAAGGCTTTTTACACCATCCCCCACTCTGGAATTATAGATAAACTCACTAAACTAGGTATAAATCCCTATGTCACAAGAAGGGTTGCCAACTGGCTCACTGACAGAACCCACACTGTGAAAGTAGCACACTCCAAATCCGACTTCAGAACAGTGACAAGTGGAGTACCACAGGGTTCAGTTCTGGGTCCTCTCCTGTTTTTGTATCTACTTTTCTGAAGTACAGGCTAACACAGAAGGCCTTTGGCTAATGAAGTTCGCAGATGACTGCAAACTAGGAGCCATAATTAAAACTCCTAATGATGTGGACATCCTACAAAAGGGCCTCACTGAGACAGATGCCCGGTGTTAAAGTCATGGCCTCAAGCTCAATGCCAAAAATGCATTGTCATCCCCTTTGGTAAACACTCTGTACCCATGAGCTACCACATAGGTGGTAGTCTACATAACACCGAAAGTGTGATAAGAGACCTTGGGACACAGGTGGACAGTAGTCTCTCCTTTGATAATCACATCGCCACAGTAGTCAGGAAATCCTTCTACATGGCACACCTCATCACAAAAGGTTTCTCATCCAGGAAAAAAGAGGTCATTGTTCCCTTCTACTTGTCACTCATTAGACCCATTATAGAGTACAACACCCGTTTTTGTATGTACCTCACAAGACATCTACAACAACTGGAAAGGCTGCAGAAATACCTCACAAAGAGGATTACCAGCCTCAAACAGATGCCCTACGCAGACCGTCTCAAAGAATTCCAGCTTTACTCCGTCGCATATCGCCTACTCAGAGGTGATCTCTGCCTAACATTCAAAGCTATGTCAAACCCAGAGCTGTTGGACATGCTCCACATAAAGAAATCCCAATCCCTCCGAGCTACATGCTCTAGGGACCTAAACCTTGTCACCACAATAAACAAAACATGCTGGAGAGATAGATTCTTGTCCCAGAGACTTCCCATACTCTGGAACAAACTACCTATCTATATCAAACAAAGCTCCTCATTAGCACTCTTCAATAAAAATCTTGATGATTGACTGGGAAATAGGAAATTCACCCGGGATCTCCTCTGGGGCTCTGCTCGACAGGGGCACAGGAAAATCATTTTCTTGGGTGGCGAAAGCCAGGGTACCTTTTTTGGCTAGGCTTATATAGGCCCTAGGGCCAATAGCCTAGTACCTACCTATGAACCTATGAACCTATTAGAGATTTGTCAAGGTTTGAATGTAGAATGAAATAGCATTTATGGTATGTAGAAACAGTAAACACCAGAATTTTATTTAAAATAATGTTTATTGTAACAAATGTAAAGGCAGGGAGACTTTGCCAAAATTGGAACTCAAAATATAGCGATAGATGGAAACCCAAGCCATTTTGCAATATTTAACAACTTCTGTTATGCAGCAACACTTTAGAACTAAACAGCAACACTCTCTTTGATTTTCCTACTATAAAACCCGTATTTGCAAGGTTTTTGTGCTAGTATGCAGAGTTCTACAGCAGCAGAGAGACAAAAGAGAGACTTTGGAGTGATTAAGTATCATTTTTCTGCATTTTCTTGCTGCCTTTAGCTAATTCCACCTAAAACGCCAATTTTCTAGAGTTTCTGTGATTTAAAAAGCTTGTTTCAGCTACATATTGTACTTATTTTACTGCCTGCACTTTAACAAAGTCGTTTTTGTGTTTGAATTACCTGTTTAACTGTTGTAAGCTACACACTCAAGTGTGATAGCCATTTCTGTGCATTTAAAGTGTTTTTTGATTGTATCTGCTTTATTTATTGAAAAAAACAAACAAAAAAACAAAAAATATATACTTGTTTTCCTGCCTTTCTAAGCTAGTATAGTCCAGTTTTCAGGTTAGTGCTGAATTCAGGGCTGTGTTACAAGTTTCTGTGTTTTCCCATACCTTACTTGGATAGAAGGAAGTTTCTCTGTTCACTGTGAGAGAGGGAGCTTTGAGCAGCCTATCTGTCCCTTGAGGAGTGGTTTCAGCCCAGAAATTAGTAGTTTGTTGGCCATTTTGGGCTAATTTCTATCTCTTTCATTTCCCTGCAATAAATCCCGCATTTACGCGGTTTTGCGCACCGGGCAGTGCCAGTTAGGTAGGGTATAACTATTCCCGGCTCCACAAAGTCTGCTCTTCAATTTTTCCCTTGGAACTAGACAAACTTTCAACTTAAGCACTCAAAGCATTCACTTCTCATACTGGCACTTGCTCAAAACTCATAGCAAGCACTAATAAACCTTAACACTAGACCCCCCCCCCCATACTGTAGAGAAGGACAAGGCTCTGTATTCGACCTTACCAGCCAATCAGTAAAACAGTTCACTGTACCTATCCAGGCATGTCCGAAGGGCAGTTTCAGGTGTACTCTCCGGTCCAACTGGTGAATCTGGGCATTTTGAGGCAATGTTACAATTGCCTCATGTACACAGACAACCCTCTCCTACTTCTACCAAACACTAATACATGCGAGAGATGCAATTATACAGCCAAACTGGAGGCTAAGCTCTCTCAACCCAAGACTGGACCAGGCAGTCAAGAGAATTACTTGCATCACACCACCAGTCTCACATAGACCTAGGAAACCAGCACCGGCAAAAACCACACATAAATACACGAAAACATACTCGGAGGCTCTAAATAAAAATCTGCAGAAGCAACAGAGACCTCCAAAGCAGACATCCAAACAACCTCCACCCCCCAACACAAACCATGAAAAACATACTTCACAAAACCAGTGTGCCACACAATCACAGCCCTTTAGTCAAAATAACATACCCAACACACTAGTAATAGGTGACTCTAGTCAGGCACACTGACGTTCCACTCACTAGGCTGCACAAGGAGAAGGTTGCTGTTAGCTGCTTGTCGAATGCCAGGGTCAGCCATATAACACAAGCACTCAGGCCACTCCAGAACATGTACAAATATGACTCTGTTATTGTCCATGTTGGTGTGAATGACCTGAGCCATACCTTCCTGGACTACATGAAAAGAGACATGGAAGAGCTCTCTGATCACATAGCCCAGGCCGGTATGACCCTGACCTTGAGTAGCATCCTGCCCTCACCAAAAATGATACCACGGTATAAAGAAAAAATTATCAATTTCAACAATTGGCTAAGCTTCTGGTGTCATTCAAAGGGGATCCAGTGTCTGTCAGCCTGGTATGACATGCTCGACAAGCCATGCTGCTTCGCTAGAGATGGCTTGCACCTGTCACCCTTAGGCTTTTGAATACTGGCCAAGGGTCTTGCCACCCCCATAGTGCCTTTTTTAGGCAAGGCTCAAAAGACAAACCCACTACTGTAAATAGCGCAAGTAACAAAAAACTGAGGGTAATGCTGCTCAATGTCAGAAGTCTAAACCTCAAAATGCACGCACTCGAGGCACTCCTCAGTGTGGAAAAAATTGATATATGTGCAGTAACAGAAACCTGGTTTAAGGCTCCAGAGAGCACCCCAGCACTACCAGGCTACAACTCATGCCATACATTTCGGCCACATAACCCGGACCGAAATACAAAAGGCGGGGGCGTATCCATATTCATCAAGGATACCCACACCTCCAGGTTAGTGGCACAGCATGATGCTTCAGAGATCATCCACGTGCAACTAACAATGGGCAAAACTGCAATTCAAATTGTAGCTTGCTACAGATCACCAACCATGTCCCAGGACCCCATTCCATATTTCTGGAAAAACTGGGAAACATAAAGGTCCTACCAAACACCCTGATAGTGGGTGATTTCAATTAACCAAACATTAACTGGGAGAACTACTCAAGTACTTACTCCCTTGCCCAACATTTCCTAGAATTTATAAACTCAAACACCCTGGATCAACTGGTCAACACCCCCACCAGAGGTGACAACATATTGGACCTGGTCATCACCAACATGGGCGACCGGTGTTCCACACCGGAGGTCAACCCATCTCTGGTTAGATCTGACCATAAACTAATCACTCTGGATAACCACATTCCGCCCCTACCACCGGTCAAAGAAACCACCATGAAAAACTTTTCAAAAGCAAACTTCACGCTACTTAAGACCGAGGTGGAAAGTTTCAAAGCCCCCATACTAAAGGATAACACTGCCCAAGCTGCAAAATCCTTTACTAATGCACTCTATGGGCACCTACAAGAATACATGGATCATGCTATCCCAAGCAAAACCAAGACTCACTCCTCCAAAAAAAGGAAACCAGTCTGGTGGACCCTTGCCATAAACAAGCTATACAATAGAAGGAGGAAACTAGTACAGAAAAGAGTAAAATCCCAAGAAGGGAAGACATCCCTGATCAGTATCAGCAAGAAACTACGATCCCTCATAAAATCATATAAGGCTAGCTTTGAAAGAAAAATTGCCAAGGACTCCAAAGATAACCACAAGGCATTCTTTAGCTATGTCAAGAATATAAGTGGCAGTTCTCAGATCTGTTCGGAGTTAGTGCAGAATGGCACAAAATACACTGAACTGACCGATATCACCAACATCCTGACAGACAGTTTCAGTGCAAACATCACCCCCCTCTCACCACCAAAAGGGCTCATAACCATACCAGTAGAATGTAGTGCCCCTGAAATCATAGACACTCAGGTTAAAACAGCCATCTCCAAAGCCAAACACACAACATCAATGGGACTGGATGGTGTCCCAAGCTGCGTCCTACATGAGCTCAAAGATGAACTAACCCCTCACCTAAACACACTGTTCAAACTCAGCCTCTCCACAGGCTATGTGCCCATAGATTGGTGCACAGCAATGATTATTCTGCTCCACAAAGGTGGAGCCACAACAGACCCTGGGAACTATCACCTTATAAGCCTGACTAGCTTGGTCTGCAAGGCTATGGAGTGCATCATCATGGATCTCATTAACAGAGACATTTGGAACCTCCAAATACTGGACCCTACCCAATTTAGCTTTGTTAAGGGCAGATCATGCCTCCTAAACCTGGTGGACTTCTTTGAGACAGTTACCAAGGCTATAGACGAGGGAAAGGTGGTCCACATAGCCTACCTAGACCTCGCAATGGCCTTTGACACCATTCCCCATTCTGGAATTATAGACAAGCTCACCAGCCTGAACATAAACCCCTACGTCACGAGATGGGTTGCCAACTGGCTCTCGGACAGAACCCACATGGTAAGAGTTGCGGGAGCTTGGTCTGACTCTAAAATGGTTACAAGTGGCGTTCTCCAGAGCTCAGTCCTAGGACCCCTCCTGTTTGGCATATACTTCTCAGTGGTACAGGCAAACACAGGAGGTCTATGGCTGACCAGGTTTGCAGATAACTGCAAACTAGGGGCTATAATTGACTCTCTGGCTGACACAAACATCCTCCAAAAGGGTCTCACTGAGACAGATACCTGGTGTCAAAACCATGGCCTCAAGCTAAATGCCAAAAAGTGCATAGTCATCCCCTTTGGAAAAAAAACAAAGTACCCACAAACTACCACATAGGTGGTAGCCCCCTAAATAGGGAAGACATAATAAGGGTTCTGGGGACCCAAGTCGATAGTAATCTCTCCTTTGATAATCACATTGCTAAAGTGTTTAGAAAATCCTTCTACGTGGCCCACCTAATCACAAAAGGGTTTGCATCCAGATCAAAAGACGTCATTGTGCCACTCTACGCATCACTCATCAGACCCATCATAGAGTACAATGCCCCATTTGGGATGTACCTTACAAGACACCTGCAACAGCTGTAAAGACCACAGGAGTACCTCACCAAGAGGATCAATGGCCTCAAACAGATGCCCTATGCAGCTCGACTGAAGAAACTCCAGCTGTGCTCGGTTGCATAACGCCTACTCAGAAGTGATCCATGCCTGGCATACAAGGCCATGTCCACCCCACAATTGATGGACATGCTCCACCTAAAGAAAGCCATATCCCCTCGAGTCACATGCTCTAGGGATCTAAACCTCACCACAACAATAAATAGGATGTGCTGGAGAGATAGATTCCTGTCCCAGAGACTTCCCATGCTCTGGAACAAGATTCAAATCTACATTAAGCAGAGCTCCTTGCTAACACTCTTCAAGAGAAACCTTGACGAGTGGATGGGAAATAGAAAATTTACCCTGGGGATCACTTCAATGGCTCTGCTGGACAGAGGCACAGGGAACTAATCTAAGGGGGTGGCAAAAGTCAACACAATTCTGGCTAGGCTTATAAATGCCTTCGGGCAGATAGCCTAGTGCCTACCTATGAACCTATAAGACAAGAAGTGTCAGTGTTAGAAGAGTATAGAAGACTTCATCAACAAAAATACTCAGAAAGATAGACATGATAAAAGTAATACACAGTATTATAACAGATCAGGATTTACAGTGCACTGTTGTAAATAATAAAAGAAAAGTATCAGCATAGGCAGAAAAATGTAAAATATTCACAGATAAATATAAAGGAAAAGTACAAAATAAGCAATTTATTGATGACCCTAAAAATTTTTATAAATAATTTGGAAAGAAAACAGAAATAGATACATTTTGGAGAAGTATTTATGAAGATCCTGTGGAACATACTAAAGATGCTAAAGGGATAGAAGAAGTAAAGGAAAGCATAAGAAGTTCAAAAGTAAAGGATATGAAATGGGATGAAGTAATGGCCAAAAAGATTGAAACAAAGTTAAGAAAAGCCTCTAATTGGAAAACCCCAGGCCCAGATGCAGTACCTAAGTTCTGGCTAAAAGTATTAACATCTTTGCACAAAGAGTTAGCCATGAGTAAGAACTATTTATTTATGCACACTTGAGCAAGAGGGAGCGAATAAATATTTGTGAATTGATAAAGGATCAATAATAAAACATAAACAAATGTGAATAAAACTCAGTAAGGAATATTTAGAAGACTTAAATTAATCCTGAAATCAACGTTGGCATCTAGGAACAAAGTTCAAGCAATAAACCAATTTGCTCTTCCTGTCCTAACATACAGTTTTGGAGTGACTGACTGGCCCCAAAAGGTGTTGGATCGATTAGACAAGAAAACAAAAAGGATGCTTCATGCTCATCAAATGATTTATAAACATCAGTACATACCAAGATTATATATTCTCCGTTCTGAAGGAGGTATGGGCCTCCTTGAAATTGATTACATGTATAGATCTGCAATCGTGGGACTGCATACATATCTGCTGATCTCACAAGACCAAAACATAGTGAAAGTTTTTGTAGTATTCGGGCAGGTAATGTTGTTATTGTGCTGTGGGGGCGCTATGGGGAATTAACAACATGTAGTGTTGGTTCTGTATTCTCTGGTGTCTCGTTGGTTCCGATGTATGTATGGCTATGGAGTGGTGAATATGTAACATGGGTGTGCACCTGGAGGTTCTGAACAAAGAAAGGCCTTACAACTCCAGAACCGTGTGGTCTCCTTATTTACCAGGATATAACATATTGGCGACGAGGATGGGATGCCTCCGAGTCCGTTAAGAGTGAAAACGGCGGGGTGCAGTTAATGTCAGACGACGAAGAGACTGGGGCTGCCGGAGTTATGTCTGTTTCCATGTTAGGGTCGCTGGTTGCATACGACTGTCAGACACAGACCTGGGAGGAGTATTGTGAAGTGTTGGAACATTTTTTTGAAGCAAACCAGATAATGGATGCGGGCCGGAAGCGAGCCATATTGCTGAGCTCGGTGGGCAGCAAGACGTACAGTCTGATGAGGAACTTATTGAGTCCTGATAAACCAGGGGATAAATCGTTCACGGAGTTGACGAGCTTGCTTCAGTCACATTATAACCCGAAGCCGAGTGAAATAGTCTAAAGGTTCAAGTTAAATTCAAGGACTAGACTAGCCAATGAAACGGTAACGGAGTATGTTGCGGTGCTGAGGGAGCTGGCGCAACACTGTAATTATGGTGACAGACTGACAGAAATGCTACGTGATAGGCTCGTATGTGGCATTGCAGATGACCGCATACAACGCAGATTATTAGCGGAGCCTGAGTTGTCATTTGAAAAGGCCTTGAAGTTGGCACAGGCCATCGAGACAGCGAATAAAGACATTCGTGATTTACAACCAAAAGCAATCGAAGGGGTTGGGAGCAGGAGTGCTACCCCACTGCCAGTGCATAAAGTGGTCATGGAGCATAAATCACAAGGGAAGTCTGGTCAGTATGCCTGTTACAGGTGTGGCGGTGAACATTTGTCACGGAACTGTCGTTTCTTAAATGAAAAATGTCATGCTTGTGGAAAAAAGGGCCATGTGAAGAAGATGTGCAGGTCAATGCCCTCTAGGGACCAGCAGAGAAAGGGGGAGGAAAAGAGCAGCATAACGGACAGGAAGGGAAACCGGAAAATAAAACGGCAGTATGCACACCATATGCGTGAAGGTACAGATCAACAAACCAGGGAAGTAGAGGAAGTGTTTACTATGTTTAATATGAAAGAGGCAAGGTTGGTAAGAGTCGATCCCATTACAACCCAGTTGGACTTAAATGGTAAAATGGTGCAGTTTGAAGTGGATACTGGATGTAGTGTGACAGTGCTGTCAAAGGCTGAGTATGGGAAGTTATGGCTAAAAGAAGCTCAGGAGCTGCAGGACTGTTCAGTGACTTTGAAAACATATACAGGTGAAACAGTTCCCACACTGGGGATGGCAAAAGTAACTGTAACACATAAAGACAAAGTCAAACAGTTGCCAGTCATGGTGGTGGCAGGTAATGGACCAAACCTGTTAGGCCGGGCGTGGCTAAAGGAGCTGGAAATGGGCTGTCTACAACTCCATAAAGTAGAACAGCAGATGCTGACATTGCAAGAGGTGCTGGAGAACAACGAAGAAGTGTTCAAAGAGGAACTGGGTACCTGGAGGCGTCCACCAGCAAAGATACACGTCAAAGAAAATGCAACGCCAAGATTTTACAAACCCAGACCCGTACCATACGCAATGAAGAAGAAAGTGGAGACTGAGTTAGAGCGACTCACCAAGCAAGGTATAATTGAACCAGTAAAGTTTTGAATGGGCGCACCCATTGTGCCAGTATTAAAGCCAGATAATACTGTACGCATATGTGGGGACTACAAGCTAACAGTGAACCAAGTTTCGAAGCTGGAGCAGTATCCAATACCAACGGTGGAGGATGTGTTTGAAAAGCTGTCGGGAGGTGAAAGGTTCAGCAAACTGGACCTCAGTCAGGCATATCAACAAGTTGTTCTGGAGGAAGGGTCAAAGCCATATGTCACCCTTAACACACACAAAGGTTTGTTCCAAGTAAATCGTTTACCCTTTGGTGTTTCCTCTAGTCCAGCTATTTTCCAGAGAATAATGGAGGGACTGGTGTCAGGAATTCCGAAGGTGGCTGTGTATTTGGACGACATCCTGTTGACGGGTAGGAACAATCGTGAGCATCTGGAGACTCTGAACGAGGTGCTGAGGCGACTGTGAGAGACTGGTCTGCAGGTGAAGTGGAGTAAATGTGCTTTCATGGAAAAGGAAGCCGAGTTCCTGGGTTACAAGGTGGATGCATCGGGCCTACACCCTCTGCCAAACAAGGTAAAAGCCATCCAACAGGCACCTGCACCCACAAATGTTACAGAGCTGAAGGCCTACTTAGGCT
Organism: Protopterus annectens; assembly: GCF_019279795.1. Taxonomy (NCBI): domain Eukaryota; kingdom Metazoa; phylum Chordata; order Ceratodontiformes; family Protopteridae; genus Protopterus; species Protopterus annectens. The sequence continues at coordinate 650,602,740 of NC_056746.1, forward strand.
TACTTAACTATTATAACAGGTTCCTACCAAATCTGTCAACGCTGTTAGCTCCTTTACATACACTATTAAGGAAGGAGACCCTGTGGACATGGCAGGAGGAACAGGACAGAGCGTTTGAGCAGTCCAAGAAACTAATGCAGTCCTCAGAGGTTTTGGTGCACTACGATAGTCATAAGGACTTAATTCTGTCATGTGATGCCTCACCTTATGGGTTAGGGGCCGTGTTGGCACACCGTATGCCAGATGGACAAGAAAGACCCATCGGGTTCATGTCACGAACCTTGACACCAGCGGAGCCAACTATTCCCAGCTAGACAAAGAGGGTTTGGCTGTAATTTTTGGAATTAAGCGGTTCCACAAATACCTCTATGGCAGGAAGTTTACTGTTTGCACCGATCATAAGCCCTTGTTGTCACTGTTCAACGAGATGAAGGCCGTGCCTCAGATGGTTTCTCCCCGCATTCAGAGATGGGCTGTAACATTGAGAGCTTATGAATATGAGATTGTTTATAAGCCCGGGAAACACCATAGCAATGCGGATGCGCTGAGCCGTCTGCCGCTACAGGGGCCTCTCCAGCGAGAGGAAACGGAGGACCGAGTGTTGATGATGGAGGACATCACATTGGTGTCAGCGAGGGAACTGAGCGAATGGACACGAAAAGACCCGGTGTTGGCTCGAGTGTTTCAGTGGGTCCAGCAAGGCTGGACAACACAACAACCTGATCCAGTTTTCCGGCCTTATGAGGTGAGGAAAACAGAGCTGAGTGTGCAAGATGGATGCGTGTTGTGGGGGGCACGAGTGATAATTCCGCCCCCAGGAAGACGTGCACTTTTACAACAGCTGCACCAGGGTCATGTGGGCATCACCCGAATGAAGGCCTTAGCACGAAGTTATTTCTGGTGGCCAAAGTTGGACCACGACATTGAAGTCGCTGTGAAAGAGTGTAACATCTGTCAGCAACATCGCAACTTACCGGTGGCGGCACCACTACACCCATGGGAGTGGCCGAGTAGACCTTGGCAGAGACTTCATATAGACTATGCAGGGCCTTTTATGGGGGCAATGTTTTTGATAATAATGGATGCTCATTCTAAATGGATGGATGCCTATCCAGTTAAAACAACCACTTCCACCACGACCATTGAATGCCTGAGGAAGAGTTTCAGTAGTCAAGGACTACCACAGACTATTGTATCAGATAATGCTTCATGTTTCATGAGTGGAGAGTTCAAGGATTTTCTGAAAAGAAATGGCATCGTACACGTCACATCAGCACCATACCATGCGGCTTCAAATGGCTGCGCTGAAAGGGCTGTCCAGACCTTTAAAGCAATGATGATAAAGGCCGGAGACGGAAGTATGGCAGCAAAAGTGTCAAGGGTGTTATTCAGCTACCGCATTACACCCCAGTCTACCACCGGATTGTCACCTGCCGAGATGTTGCAAGGACGGAGATTAAGGTCAACATTGGATCTGGTGCATCCAAACATCCGAGCTAAGGTAGAGAGGATACAATGGCGGCAAAAAGAACATCAGGATCGACGACGGAGAGGAAGAAGTTTCCTGGTGGGAGATGCAGTGATGACTCGAAACTTCAGCTATGGACCTAAATGGATTCCAGGGTTCATTGTAAAGAGTACTGGTCCACTGTCGTACCAGGTGAGGTTGAATGGAGGTTTTGTGGTCAGGAGACATGTGGACCAGATTCTGCGGAGCGAAGGGGAGAAGGACTTTATGGAACTGCAAGCCCCAGAAATACCGTTAGTTTCGGAAGAAGGGCTCGCAGCGGCAGGAGGATCTCCGATCTTGGGGGCCGAGGAAGACCACCGGGACTTGGAAGGAGAGGTTCCCGAGGACCAAACCTTTCCAGGGATGGACACACCGGTACCAGAGGTGGTAACTGTGACACCGGAGTCACCTAGGGTGGTACCATTGCGCCGTTCTAAGCGTACACTGGTTAAACCTAGTTACTTGAAGGACTATCAGTGTTAAAAGTGTATGTATAGGTTAGAAGAACAACATCACTTGCTTGTATGGTAACCGTTTAATAACTTGCCGGTTATTTAGAAATTAAGTGACTGGAAGGATTGTTTTTTGACTTGCTCCCTCGTTTCTCTTATGTAAGGAGGCGTATGTCAATAGCTTAAGAGGGGAGGAATGTAGTATTCGGGCAGGTAATGTTGTTATTGTGCTGTGGGGGCGCTATGGGGAATTAACAACATGTAGTGTTGGTTCTGTATTCTCTGGTGTCTCGTTGGTTCCGATGTATGTATGGCTATGGAGTGGTGAATATGTAACATGGGTGCGCACCTGGAGGTTCTGAACAAAGAAAGACCTTACAACTCCAGAACCGTGTGGTCTCCTTATTTACCAGGATATAACAGTTTTGAAACATGAGGAAAATAAATTTAAGATGGCTTCCCTTCTTAGTCTAACAAAAGCATATCGGTGTCAAGTGGAAATGAAAATCAAACCAGAAGTAGATAAAAATCAGGCAGCAACTGAATGTGCAAAACAACAAAAGAAAGAATATAAGGTGAAGGATCAGATGAGAAGGCAAGAAATGTGGAAAATGCATAAATACAGTTGCAAGTATAGAGAACTCCTCGAACAACCTTATGTTGATCAGGGTCAAATGCAGGAATGGTTAAGGAGCGGTGAATTCAAACCAAAAGATGAAAGGTTAATATTGGAGGCCCAAGATAGTGGACTAAGTACACTTTGGTTTACAAAGCCCAATGAGCATGTGGGAGAAACAAACAAATGTAGGTTTTGTAAAACAGATTTGGAAACAGTTTCACACCTCATTGCTAGTTGGACATACTAATGGCAGAAGGACTGTATATGGAAAGGCATAATAATGTGGCAAGACTGTTGCGCTGGTGATTGTACAAACATTGTAATACTGAAGTAGATGAAAAACACTGGAAACATGAGCAACAAAGCATCATAGTACATTATCAAGTCTACATCACATGGGATCACCCATTACCAACAGTTCAAATGATAGATGTGACAAAATGAGACATTATGGTCCATGAAAAGAAGACAAAAGTAGCATTGATCACTGAAATCAGTAAACCCAGTGACTACAGTGTCTTGCAAACAGAAAGACACAAAGTCATAAAATATCAGGATTTGCAGGCAGAAATGAGAGCAATGCAGAAGAATGTTACAGAGATAGTTCCAATAGTAGTAGGAGCAATGGGTATTATGAAAAAGATCTACAATTGGATTTAGATATGTTAGAGATACATGTAACTCCATACGAATCGCAGGAGTCATTACTGGGCACATTGTGGGTGCTGCGAGGAGCACTTCTGGCTGACATCAAAGACTGAAACAATGCTAATTTCATGAACTTTAATCATACTTTGACTTAGGAATGGGGCCCATTCCTGTCTTGGTATTGGAAACCCAAAATATTTGGAAAAATTAAAAAAGTGAAAAAAGATACCATGACTCAAAGCTCTGGCCTCACTTCCTCTATTCACAAAACAAAAACCCTCCAGATTCCTGATGAAAATTAACTTCTGCCATGTTATCAGTGAACCTGTCTTATAGAGGTGCTTCTTCCCACTGTCTCCTATTGCCTGACTTTCCTGGTAATTCCATTAGGGTACCAGCTTCAAATCTATGCTTCTAAGTGCAACCACTATTAAAACTGTTCTTTTCCATAGCTAATCCACATATCTTACCCTATATGATGTACTTAGTGGTCCTACCCATGCCTATTGGTACCATCCTCTAATCATTTCCAGTGGCACCATCTCACTATGTTACATATTATTGCAGGGTACGGAAAACGCCATTCCATCAAGATAGCTTCAGATCTTTCTATAAAGGATTTTAATGTGTGTTTATCCAATTCACAAAGCATTAGATTATAATTCCACATTAAGAAGTCCAAGTCTGTCATGTGACCCAAAGCCTTGAAATAATTGAAAACTTTTTCCTAGTTTCTTTGCAAAACATAGGGATGAATAAATCTGTATACTTCAGAATTTCTAAGAAGGTGTAATGAACCTACATCTGACATTTTTTTGATTGAGTTGATTGTTCAAGAAAGAAACCTTCAGTTCCTCAATGATTTGAAGAATTGCTGTTTTCAAAGCTGTATAATACTATATGAATAATAACCAAGACAAATAATATTAGTTTTATTCTACTTGAAAGGGAGGCTATTTCCCTGCTCTGATGGTCAGACTGAGGGACTGACATCACAGAACTTGCCTTTGTGCAGGAAGCTCCACTTGCAGAAAGCAGACATGGTGGCTAGCTTAGCTGCTAGGCTTACATTTTTTACTGGCCTGGTCTCCCATAGATATTTTATTTCTTTTAGTTGTTGGCAGTAGGCACAGGACAGCAGTCCTAATTGTATTCAGTTTGTTCAAAGTTTAGCAAATTCATGCCCGACTAGAGTGGAGGTAGGACTTGTTAAATGAACAACTCAACATCTGTGATTTTACTTCCTATTTTTGCGCTGTGCTCTTTCTCAGTGAAGTATTTGATTTTCTGGTATGTCACTGGGGATGCAGTTGGTCAGTGATGCCAGACATTAGATTTCCATACCTGTTATTATCAAAGGTCAGTGTCCATTGCGACGCCCCCCTGCTGGGCCAGTAATTAAGAAGCCTGAATTCTCACCACTGACACTGGAGAGGGATGTTCACTTGGAATACAAATGGATACACTCAGTATTTCAAGATGCAGATCTCTCTGCATCGAGCACAATTTCCCTTAAGAGCACAGAGGGCACACACTCAGCCCAGGGTCTGGATTTCTCTCTCTCTGTCTCTCTGCAGGTCCCCAATAAGCCTCTCCAGTGGCACAGCTTCAGATTTAAGTCCTCAGCTGAGTGCCCAAGCCAAGTCCTCCACCACTGTCTCTGTGAAGCCAGTGCTTTGTGCCTCTGCCCAAGTAGTTGACACATACACATTCTTTGAGATTTAATTTTCAAACATACACACACACACACACACACCTGGGAAAAGCTGGCACAGATTTATTAGCTATGCCTTCTGCCCAGACTATAAGGTAGTTATCACTGCCACCAGTTAGTTACTATAAAGCTCTTAAAAGAGTATCCAATTGTACTAAGTGAAGTTAATATTAATACAAATGGTAATGTTGACCAAACAGTCAGGCTTTCTGGAGCGGTCAGAGTTATCACCAAATAAATATGTGCAAACACTCTCAAAAGGACCAGCCACAATGAAAAGTTTAAATATATTTAATAATAAATAATAAAAGAACAAGAAAATATGAAATATCTATTTACAGTAAATAGAAGAGTTTCAGTCACAGGGAATATTAAAAATAATACTGATGGAAAGTTTCACAGAGTTATAGAAAACAGTATTTAGCTAGTCTCACTATCTATCCCTGTATGACTAAAATAATTGCTGTTCCTACTTACTGAATAGAGCAAGGCAAGATGGGTGAGTGGTCCTTGTTGTCAAATTCAGGACAGAATGCAGAATGCTTCTGAGACTTTAGTCTCTTCTAATATTAAAACATTATTTTTATACAGAATGATGTTACAAACATCTGGTCATCTGACTCTGTTTCCCATGCTATCACCAACACAAGCTGCCAGGATTTTAGCACATATGTGCTACAATACCCACAGATAGAGCATTGCTCAGATGTGGTGCAGCTACTGGAAGCCATAAAACCATAAAACCATTCCACCCTTACTACAGGAGCTACAACCTATTCTCTAGCACATATATTGCATCTCTGGCTCTATTCAAAACTGTGGGATAACATTTTTATGGCTTAACCCATAAAGTCATTTAATTTCAGGAATATTTTTCAAAGACAGGTGGATTAACCTTTTCTCTCCCAGTATATACTGTTACAATGTATACATTTAAACAGTTGCAATAATGCATGTACATTTCTTTTCCTTCCAGTAGGGCATACTGTTGATACATTTTAACACAAGCAAACTTCACAAATACATTCTCAGCACAAGCTTCTGTACAAATTAGTTTGATATACAAATGACATGTAATTATTTACAAAATTCCAGCTAGCTGTGCTGCCATATGTTACAAACCCACTGCCGTCCTTCTCCTGGCATGGCTGGCAGTACCTCCTATAATCACATCCATGATTTTCGGCTCCCTGTTGTAATGTAGGCACTTGAAATGTCAAGTGGTGACATGCTAAAAAATAAGATAGAAACTGCAGAAGAACAGTGAATCCTGAACATCGCTCTTCTTTAAGCATTTGTTTATTCCAGTCCTTGCTGGAGAATTTGAGTATCAGAATGGGTTTTGATAACCACTGCCAGTTTGTAATCATCAGCAAACTTGGTTATCCATAGTCTTCTGACATCAGCTTTTATGTAACAGAAATATATACCAAACAGGAGGAGACATATGGCAGAGCTTTTGTGGGACACCCCTAGTGGCATGTTACTGTCTAGAGCAAATACCCCAATCTTAACAGTATGGGTTCTTGTCAGACAGTCGATTACCAATCCAGCAAACTGTGTATGGGTTACAATGGAGTTGGGAGAGTTTGTCAATAATTCTAGCATGGGGGATAGTGTGAAAGGCCTTTGAAAGGTCCCAATAATAATGTGGATTGTATGCCTCTTATCCATGGCCTCAGTAATCCTTTCAAGGAGCTCAACCAGGCTGAGCAGGCATGATCTACTTTTTACAAAACATAAATGGTGTATGGCCAGGGATATATGGTTATCTATATCACTGTTTATTGTTTTGGCTATAGCATATACTATAGTCTTATACTAGTGAGACTAATAGGTATGTAATTCCTAGTGAAAGTAGAAGGATCACTTGTATTCAAGGGAACCACAACTGCTATTCTCCACCGATTGGAGGTATAACCAGTGAAACAGTGGAGGGACTCATGTTGAAGAGTCGATGGAGGGATTTTACTAAGTGGGACATTAAGCTTCTCAGCAGACATCTTTGTATTGTCAGGACCCATGCAAGTAGAGTTATTGATTTTGCAAAGTGTCAAAATTATTTGATCCAGACTGATCTCATGAAGAGAGGTGGGAGAGGGAATGGAGGGCAGAGAAGGGGGGATGAGAAGAGTAAAGCTGAAAGAGAATTTGTGTACAAAAATATTAGCAATGTCCTTAGGGTCAGAGGAAGGAGTACCACTGTAGAACTAGAAAGACATTCAGTATAGAATCCTAAATTCATTGCTGGTATTACATTTCCTAATGGTAAGTTTAAGTGATGTACTTCTTAGGTTTAAATCCCTTTAAAAAGAGGAAGTGCATATCTTTTAGCAATGGCCAGGAGCTTTTTCTTTTTATTATAGAGTTTGTTGATTTGGTAGTTCCACATTATGGGTTTAGTTTTAAATTTGCTTTTATGTTTCTGCTGGATTGGTATGAATGCTTCAATACATTTATCCAAGAGGGAGTAAAATATCATGCAGTAGGCATCAGCTTCAGTTGCAACATTTGCTGGGGAGCTATAACACTTGTAATTGTTAGTCAGACCAGTAGATATAAATAATTAGATAAGGAATAATCCCTAAATGTAGAGGACCTTTAAGAGGGCCACAAAAGCATGTTATCATACAGATGATCACAGCGTGATGATTAAATTTGACTAGGGTGGAATAACAAGTGGGGTGGTGCAACTGGAAGAAATAATTGCTAGGACCACCTGGTGTATGAACCTTGGCTCTAGAATACGTCTCAGCTGTCCAATTTTCACAGAATGTCCAGATTTTTGGCTCATATTTCTGGTGCATTCCTCATAACATTTGTGATTTTCAGGATTTTTGTGACAGATCAGTGAGGATTGAATTCACTAAATACTGACAGGCATTTGAGTTTCAGGCTTCATATTCTGCAGAAAATGCATGGAAACACAAGACATTTTATTCTAGCAACTTTCTATGTTTGTAAGAGCAATATTTAAAATGTGTAGCATATACTCAAAATAACGGGCTTTGTCTCCTCATTATTTTTGGCTTTGTCCAGATTTTATGTGCTGAGAGGTTGAGAGCTATGATTGTCACTGTTGAAATGACACCCTGACCCCATGTGCAAAAATGGGAAAAGGGGTTGTGGATGGATGGATTATGAGGACACGATAAAGAAGATTAATGTCTCTGGTTGGTAAGGAGACAATTTGGACAAGTACATTGGCATTTACAAAGTCCAGAAATCTCTGGGAATATTTGTTGTTTGGAGTAAATGCTTGCCAGCATATATATGGATAGTTGAAGCCACCTGTAGGAAAGATATTTGGTTAGATGGCTAGCTTTCCTAACTGGTTAAGGTATTCTCCATACTCTGAATTTTTGTATATGGGGATCAGTAACTGATTTTAATGTGAAAATTAATTTTATTGAGCTTAATTAGGATTTTAACCAGTTTCAGATTTGTATCATACAACATCTGGTGAGAAACAACAGAATTACAAATAAATGCAGACACTTCCCCAACAGTTGCTGGTGGATCTGAATGCATGATAGACACTGTACCCTAGAATGCAATAAGTGCTCTCAGTACAATGGAACCATGTTTCTGTAATTGCACAAATGCTAAAGTATTTGAGAGAAGGGACGGGTTCATGTTCAGAAATCATGTTGTTTACTCTTCTGGCATTTAGCAGTGGTACTGGGATATTATCCAGCTTGGAGTTTAATATGCTGTGGTGTCCAAATGGTACTATGGGGGTGTGTGAAAAATGTTAGTCTGAATTCAAAAAACAACATATGAAAGATGCAGGCTTTGTCTGCTAAAGCAGGTGGGTCTTGTTGATCATTTTGTCTCATGCAGACACACACCTCTAGAATGACACCAATTTGCTAGCCAATTATTGTAGCCAATTATTTTATCCTTGAATTTAGGCATAATTCTTGGTGATGGTAGAATGCTGCTGAATGCCAGGGCCTTGTCTTCTTTGAAGACAAAAAGAGCTCAACAATGTCTCCCTGTATCTTCCCTGTGGTGGAACACTAAGATCATTCACCCCCACATGGGCAACTACATAGATATAACTGTATCTGGGGTGGAACATGGACCTAACAGAATAGTGACTCCCTTATCCTGGCATCAGAGATACAGCTGTCTCTCTAACCTTAGTGTGGGTGACTTTTATCTCCTACTTCACGTTCATTTTACATACTTTAGATAATCAAACTCTGTGGTCACTATAACTCTGAGAAAAAGAGATATTCAAGAAATGTATTTAGTGAATTTTACCTGAACTATAGCACTGAGATTCCTTTTTACAGGAAATGGACTTAACCCTCCCAAACAAAAACAACGCTAAATAAATAAATAAATAAAATAATAAAGGGGTAAAAGGGACCATGGCTTGTCCCCATGTCACTTCTGAATGTTGTTTGCATGCAGAAGCTTTCACTCATGTGTGACCCTAATTGTATGAGACATTCACAATTGAGCTTAACACTTGCCAGGGAACTGTGGAAATATTGTTTATGAATTTTGGTATTTATGTCCATAGCAGAGGACAATAACAAAGAAAGCCATGAAATGGGTTATGCACCATTCATGGTTTCTTACAACAGTTTTGCTTATTGGGAGAAATGTGTTGACATGAAGTACAATGTAGAGATGATAGTTCTCTGAAGGTAGTTAGTGACCCTGATAAAAACAAGTTCAAAAGTTCTGCAAGATAAATGTGTTAAGAAAAAAGAAATGTTAAATCTTTTTAATATACTCCAGCAGTAAATAGCATTATCTAGGTATAAATTACAAAATGTGACTTGTATACAAAACAAAAGTTGGAAAATAATTTATGATTCATAATAAATAACAGAACCATTCTGCATTACAAAGTTACACATGTTTTATACATTTACACTATGTGATAAGTTATATATATTGTATGTGTTCATTTTATTGTAATATGTACGGATGTTTCTAATCTGGATGTCTGGCACTTAACATATTGGAATAAGGCTATAAACTGTTAAAATGTTGCTTCTTGTAGTCCAGTCTAGGACTTGTTCCTGCAGCCTGAGTTTGCCTATAGTGCGACTATGAGCAAATCACTTAACTAAACAATATTCTGGGGCAATTAATACATTGGACTAGGCTCTTCGATGGTCTTCTAGACTGCACACCTATTAAACAATAATCTTTTTCAGAATTTGTAATGTACGAATTTACTCTAGACATTTAACTCTACAAGACTGAAGGGTCAAAGTGAAAGTTTTTTCTGTTTTTTTTTTTGTAACAAATATATATACATATATATATATTGTGTTTAATAGATGGTGCACTTTTAAAGCATCTGTAAAGCAATGGTAGGTTATAATTCAAATGCTGTTTTGAACTTTAAACATTTATAAATCAATGCAAAGTTATAATTTATATTTTGTTGTATTACAGGCAGTACTTATTTTTGCAGGTTTTGATTCTTTGACATTTACTTTTGATAGATAGTACATCATTTTATAAGCTTAATTTCAATACCACTTTCTTTCTTTCTTTATATCTGAATTGCATGGCAAAGATACATACACATGCAATCCACTCATATATCCAAATGTAAAAAAAAAGAAAATGAAAAAAAAAATCAGCGCAGCAAATGAGAACATCCATACCTTTCAAGCCCTGAGCATTAAATAATAGCACTGGCACTGAAAAGCCCATAGGGAAGGGGTAGAATACCGAATATTTTCACAACAGACAATTTATAGGTAACAGTCACTGATAAAGAATCTTTCTGTAGTACTTATTTTATAAAATACACATTGCCATTAATATCCTTAAAAGGTCTAACGCCATGAAAAAAATCAATAAATCTAGAAGGAGCAAGTCAAAATCTGCCAGTAAAACCATTGCTCTATACCTAAATCATAGCAGTTGGGAGGTATCAGAAATTACCTATGACAGGTGTACCTTAATTGTAGCTTGGCTTTACAATTCACTTATTAAATTTAACTTAAATTGTACATACCAAAAATTAAAACCAGATGCCCAGCCAAAGTGGAGAAACCAAAAACTAAGCAGCAAAGCACCATTAAAAAGATTTTCTCCATGTGTTTAACACTCACTTCATTTATTTAGTATTTTTATTTTAGTGTTTTCATTTCAAAATGCACAAGACTTCCTCAGAATACCAACAGCAACCAACAACACATTTAAATACTAAAATAAATTAAGATCAGATGACATAAACATGAACCCATTCTATGAACACCAAAGACACTAATAAAAACATGCAAATTTTAATGTCATGTGATCATAACTGATTTATTGATTTAGGTATTTAAATGTGTTTTTTTGGTTGCTGTTGATATTCTGAGGAAATCTTGTGCATTTTGAGATGAAAACACTAAATATATGAAGTAAATGTTTAAGCCACTGAGTCAGTGTTTTTAGCGGTGTTTTACTTTTTAACAGCGGTACTTCATTAACTTACTATATACATAATATTTCATTAGTAACTGAAATCTTTCAGAGAGAGCTGCTGCACAAATGGTTCAGGAGTTTGAAAATGTTAATATTATTGATGGTATACTGGCATGAGGGATGATCAGAGAACAGTATAATAAAAGACTGCTTGCTCTGATGAATAATCTGGAACAGTACAATTTCAAGCTGAATAAGAGTAATGGATGTGTTATTTTTGACAGGAATGTCAGTAGACAGGTGGTAGAGTGGCCCAGCATTTAGTTCTCTGTGCTTTGGTCTCCAGTTCAGTTCTCAGCCTCTGTGCATTATATATGGAATCAGCACATCATCCATGGGATCTTGTGTGTTTTCACCGGATGCTTCAGTTTCTTCTGGTCGACATCTCAGTCCATTGAACCATTCTGACTGAGATCACAGTACAGTAAGGATCAGGGAATTTGCCCTTTTCCCCACTGTAAAGTGATCTTGGAGTTGGTATATATAATTAGCAGTGGATGTGGATATTCTTGTGAGAGTGTGAGAGAGTGTGTGTGTGTGTGTGTGTGTGTGTGTGTGTGTGTGTGTGTGTGTGTGTGTGTGTGTGTGTGTGTGTCCTTTGATTGTTTCTTTCCTTATTCATGATGAGATTACATGCTTTGAGCCTGCTGAATGCCAGAACAGACTGTGGCTTCCTTATGATCCTATATTGGGTTAAGTGGGTAATCACAGAATGAATTAATGAATGAACACGAGTGTATCTCTGCATAGATAGAGAAAGAAGGACAGAATTGTACTCTCTGTATTGCTTAGCACAAAAATAATTCAAGAGAAACTATGCTATCATATTTAATGCGAAAACCACCAAAGGAGAAAAACAGGAACTGGATGCACTCAAGTTTATTCTGGTACCTTGGCTTCCACAGCCTTCAAAGGAATAACCTTTACACAGCAAATGCAAAATTTCTGTATAGGCTGGAATTTTTTCAGAAAAATGTTGTACTTTATTACAGATATATTGATGATCTGATTTTTGTATGTACTGGCAGTATTATGGAATTTGATGGTTTTGTTGCCAGTTTACATAACAATAGATTTGGTCTTGAATTCACTTATGTCTTGAATAAAAGTACTATTCAGTTCTTAGATATTCTATTATATGTGGATTCTAATAATAAAGTGCAATATAGACCTCACAGAAAAGTTACTGCAACTAACAATTTTCTACATGCAACCAGTGCTCACCCAAAACATTTGATTGAAGCACTTCCTTATGGGGAGTTTAAACGCACCCTTGAGCATACCTCAGAGATTAAGTTGTTGGATTTTGAATTCAAGATGGTTGGAAATAGGCTTTTGGAAAGAGGTTATTCTGAGATTTCCATAAAGAACAGCAGTGATAGATTACTTAGTCCTGATTCATTCATAAGGAATATGCATAAAACTTATGACAATAGGGTGAATAAATTCCCTTTGAATGATGAGAGTAGAATATTTGTAGTTAATAAGTATTTGTTATTCTCTCCCATTTTGAAGGATATAGTAGATTTTCTTTGGCCGATTGTTTGTCAGAATGACAAAATAGGTCATTTATTTCCCAATAGAGTATGTTTTTCATATGGTAGGTATGCTAATTTAAAAGAAAAGTTGAAATTTAAATCAAAAGTTAGGGTGAACACGCTGAATGGGATTTCATCCCAAAAAGGTATGTTTAAGTGTGGTAAATGTAGAATTTGTTCAAAAGTCATGAATTTGACAGGTAGTTGCATAAATGGCATAAAATATCAAGCTTTGGAAACATTTAATTGTAAATCTTGTGGGGTGGTTTATTTAGTTGGTTGTGGGTGCACTCCACCCAAATATTATATAGGGCAAACTAAATGTCAGTTAAAGTTAAGAATTATGGAACACATGGGTGATATTAGAAATGGCAGGATGGAAAGCCCAGTTTCTGAGCATTTCAACAATTCACATAATGGGGAGTTGGATTCCTTGTTCTTTTGTGCATTGGCTAGACCTGATACTTATAACACTGGGAATTTTTTACAGAAGCTGTTAAAATTGGAAAGTATGTTCATTTTAAACTTTGGTACTTTAAAACCAAAAGGTTTAAATTTAGAAATTAACTTGACTATTTGAGATCTGGGGTATTGGTATTTATATAAAACTTTGGTTTTATGTACTATAATACACTTTGTCTTTGTATAAATATTCCCTTTTGTCTATGCATCAGCATTTTAGTGCATGGTCCCTTTTTCTGAAACATTGTGAATGATGTAATTGCATAATTATTCAATTAATTAAGTAAGGAATTTTGTATATAAAAAGATGCATTTGCTGTGTAAAGGTTATTCCTTTGAAGGCTGTGGAAGCCGAGGTACCAGAATAAACTTGAGTGTATCCAGTTCCTGTTTTTCTCCTTTGGTGGTTTTCGCATTTGGTAGATGTTGGTTTTTTTCATATCATATTTAATGTGTTGACCACCAGTTGAAGTTACTGGAATTCACAAATTTCACTGATACTTTGAAGAGCTCTCTATCCAAACATTGAATAGCCAAATTGTCAAAACCCATATGGTCAATGATTTAGTCCATTGAAGAACAACATAAACCCAAACAACACAAACAATGCTTTTGTAGGGTGAAACCCTCTGCACAACCCTGCTAATTATATATACCAAATCTGAGTTCACACTACAATGGGAAAAGAGCAAATTCCCTGATCTCAACTGTACCACAGTCTCAGTCATAACAGTTTGAAGGACTGAATTGTCGACCACATGGTCTTGACCATATGGGTTTTTACAATTTGGTCATTTGATGTATTGACATAAACTCATTTTGTTGATAGATGCAATTAGTGTAGTGAAAGCTACATTCTCATTTCATGGTATTCAAGATGAGACTGTATCAAACAAAAATATGGAGTATTGCAGCATATAGGTTAAGAGATTTTCAAGACAGTGAGAATTTCAGCTAATTTGGTCTCATCTATAGACAGTGTAGTGGTCAAGTCAAGAGAGCAGTAGAAAATTAAAAATATTCTTTAATTGATAAGTTGCAGAACACTAACAGTAGCTGCTACATAAATTCATTGTCAGCTTTACTGGAATATAGAAATACTCTTTTGTGAGAGGATGGTCTACTGCCTTATCAATTACTTCTGGGTCATAGTTTGAAGAGTTTCAGTTCTCTTCCTTCTTCACTCCTGAATACCAACATCAGGTTTAAGAGAGACTACAACAGAGATCATTCAAAACAAATTCTGCTGAAATGGACTACCTCTCTTCATTGTAAGATGAGATAAAGGAGATAAGTTGAGAGAGAATTCCAATGATAATTGCTTTCTTGAAGAAATGCAAACAGCTAACATATTTGTTGTTTATCATGTGGATGGCAAAGTGATCAAAAGCAACATGAAACATCATTCAAGCTGAATCTATTTCAAGCTGTATGTGGGAGGTAAAGAAATTTTACTGTAATACTTTTAAAAGTGCTGAAGTATCTGATAAAATATAGAGGGATAGCCAAAAACTTGTCATAAGACATTTGCTTAGATGTTTTCAAGACCACAACATCCACCTGAACTGTCCAAAGAGTCACCTGAAGATGAAATTTCAAGTACATTATCATCAGCTAATGAATAATTCCTGTCTTTATATGAACTGAAATGCAGTTTTAGTAATGTCCAAGAAAAATAATAGTATCTAGCAGTATCACTTAGCTCATCTGGTAGAAGGGTTGTCTTTGTGCTAGAAGACCAGGAGTATATGGGTTCTATTCCCATACCAGGTAGTTGGATTTGTTTTTCAATGGGGCAATACAGCATAAGGGGGTGATGCACTCTTGAGTGTTCCTTCCTTAAAATGAGACATTAAACCAAGGTAACATCTGCCTCAGTTGGTGGTAGCCCAGATAGATGTAAAAGATCCCATAACACTTATTAAAAAGAGTAAGGGGTTGTTTCATCCACAACTTTCCATTTGTACACTTCTTCACATTATTTACCTATTCATATTTATATATTTTACCATTTCTTTAAATTTTTTTCTAAACATTAACATATACCCCCGGATTTGCTAATCTTCCATGCAGGACTAATCTAGTCCTGCACAGAAGCGGCAGTTGAAGAGGAGGATGGCAGCGCACCATGCATATTAATGAAGGCGTGCTGCCTGAATTCCTAATGCTACACGGAGCGTGGACGAGTGCAGGGGGCGTGTCCGAGAGCAGAGCTCTCAGAATAAACATGCCCCTGCAAAGTAGAACAGAAGAATGTGCAAATAAATGAACGAGACAGCTCACAAGTGTCCGCATATCCCCAACAACAGTCCCCATGTGTTCAACAGCAACAGTACAGTCAAATAAAATGAAGAAACCCTATTATTTATTTTTTTTAAAGCCCTGAGTACAGCTAACTGTAGGTGTGCGGGATTGCCTATTGCCTAGCTATGGTTAAAGCAGCTGAAAAGGCTGAAGAGGATAACAAGGAATATATATGCAAATGAAGCAGCACAGCAATAGTGGAGTGGTTTGAGCATCTGTCTAATGAACAGGTTCTCAGTTTGAGTCCCACTGCAGCAAAAATCATTTTCCACGGGAAATCTATATATGAACTTAATTTTACATCATTTCGCCATATAACCTACAGAATAACAATTAAATGTGAACTGGAGTACTGCATGAAATGCACATATGAAGTGTTAGTGTCATAATGAATAAGGCACAAGTAAGCAGGTCTAAGCACAAATAAGCAGCAGTAAGCATGTCCAAGTGTGTTTGTGTGGGAGTTAAGCATTGCCCACACAGACTAAGCAAAGTAGAAGCTAATGAGTGTAAGAAACTGTAACCGGAGGTTAGCAGTGCTTACTGTCGCTCAAACCTACGCAAACCCGCTTACAACCTCTTTAAAGTGCCTTAATCACTCTGGATCCAATGGCCCAAGTTCCGCCCAGCAACAAAATAAACAGCCTCAGCAAACCTAGGATCCTGTACACTATAGTCACAGTAGTTAACCACTAAGCCATCATAGCAATAGATAAGCAAGATCAAGTCCATACATCCCATACACCCACATGGATTTTATATATATATATATATATATATATATATATATATATATATATATACAGCAATATATATATATATATATATATATATATATGCAGACATATACATATATATATATATATATATATATATATATATATGTGTGTGTGTGTGTGTGTGTGCGTCGATATACACAGATATAGAGTTATGATAGGAAACAGCACACAAGAATGATGTATGTTCACAGGCTATGCCAATGGAAGTGAGGGGCCAAGCAAGAAACATGTAACACGTAGCATGACCTCCCCCCCAGCCGGACAGAGGAAACATACACACAAACCCACAAACAATGTAAATAGTCTACTACTCCCCAGACTACAGGCAGGATACAACCAGGGGGGGGTACACAGTGCACCCGTGAAATCTAATCCTGGAACACAGACAGGAGCGTACCTTGCAAGATGCCCCAAAAATTGACATATTATGGAAGGAAGCTGATGTGACAACCATTCTGGCCGGGGTGTGTACATACCCGGAATACAAGGGTGGGAAAGCCTGATGACCCATGGGCGAGACAACGTACGACATGGGTCCCATGAAGTGGAGAGTGGGCAGCGTGTAGTGGTGAGTTCAGACCAGACCTGCACCCAGAGTAAGGATGGGTGCTGTAGAGGAGGTGCGGGTGGGGGAATTATGGGTAGCTAGTTATGGGTCTAAGTGTGCAGGTGTTGACTGATGTGGGTCTATACGGACAGCTCTAGGGATGTAAGCAAAGGTGTTCATTGGGCAGAGGCATCACCCAACGAGCAGACACACCCGCTATGAGTCCCACTGCAGCAAAGTCTAATCTACATGGCATGGAATGGAATAACCAGATGTAGATGTATATATGTAAAGGTATGTGTGTATATATCTACCTATAGCTACATGGAGATATACCTTTCCCTCCCCGTAGTACAAATGTGTACATACAGAGACAGAATACATATACATACCCACATATAGATATATACATATGCAGACACCCATACACCCATATGTCGTTAAATATATATAGACAGCTTCTTCTTCCGGCTTTTCCCGGTTAGGGCTCACCACAGCGGATCACCTGTCTGCTCATGATTGGCAGTAGAGTTTTATGGTGTCAAGTTGCCAGTCCGGTGCCCAACCTTCCACAGAAGGCACATACACGCACACACTCACACCTAGGGCCAATTTAGAGTGTCCAATCCACCTACAGCATGTCTTTGGGATGTAGGAGGAAACCGGAGCACCCGGAGGAAACCCACACAACCACAGGGAGGATATGCAGACTCCACACAGAAGGCACCTCAGCCGAGGATCGAACCGGAGAACCTCTTGCTGTGAGGTGGCAACGCTAACCGCTGCACCACCATGGCTGCCCAAGATATATATAGACAGCAATATATAAATATATACATGTATGCATACATATACAGATATGTCTGTATATAGTAATATATATATATATATATTTATATATATATATATATATATATAGAGAGAGAGAGAGAGAGAGAGACAGAGATATGTGTGTGTGTAAATATACACATGTATATAGCAAGGATGTGATACAGCAGTTACGAATTACATATGTTTACAGACTGAGAGGTCCAATCAACAAACGTGTAACACGTAGTATCAACCCTCCCCACCAGTTAGACCGGTGAAACATACAGACACACAATAAAAGTAAACACACCACTGCTTCCCGGACTACAGGCAGGATACTACCAGTGGGAGAGACCCGCCAAGTCCAATCTTGAAACAAAGACATGTATGTCCCTTGTGGGAAACACAAAAAGTCAAACATATTTGGGTTTCCTGCCATTACACTGATGTCGAATGGCAGGCCACGCATGTTCCCAGTTTACAAGGTAGGGGAAGCCTGATGATCCATGGGGTGGACAACATATGTGATGGGTCCTGAGAAGTGGGGAGTGGGTACAGTGTACAGGTGTGGCCAGACCCGACCTGCACCTGGAGTAAGGAAGACTACCGAAGTGGATATGCAGATTGGGAACTATGGGTAAGAAATTATGGGCCTAGCTGAGCAGGTGTTGGCTGGAGTGGGTCTATGTGGACCGCCCCAGGGATGTAAGCAATAGTGTGCATTGAGCAGGCCTGCCGCACAATGGACAGCCACTCCCTCTACAAGTCCCACTGCAGCACAGTCTAGTGTTCATGGCAAAGAACGGAATAACCAGATGTAGATGTACAACTGTAGAGGTGTGTGTGTATAGATACCCATACCTACATGGAGTGAAACCTCCACCTCTCTGTAGTACAAATGTGTACATACAGAGATAGACTATAATTAAACACCCACATATGGATATATACATATGCAGACACCCATACATCCATATGTAGTTAGACATATATATATATATATATATATATATATATATATATATATATGTGTACAGCAATATATATATATATATATATATATATATATATATATATATATATATACATACAAATATAGATAAATACATATATATGTATATAGATATGTAGAAATATATATTGTTTATATGTGTATAAACATACACATATATATAGCTAGGATATTAATTGAATTATGTATTTAAATCACATCTGTTAACCGGGTAAGTCTGGCTGAGCTTCTGGCTCATTTACAGCAGAGACCCAGGGAGAAAATCTCCTCAGGACTAGTAGACAGTTTGTTAAATAGTAGTATATATATATATATATATATATATATATATATATATATATATATATATATATAGATATAGATATTTATAGAGCTGATACACCAGTTAAGGATTACATATGTTCACAGGCCATGCCAATGGGGGTGGGGGTCCAAACAACAAACGTGTAACAAGTAGCATCAACTCCCCTCCCACCTAGATGGGTGAAACATACAAACACACGATACAAGTAAACACACCACCGCTTCCCAGACCACAGGCAGGATATTACCAGTGGGAGAGACCTGCCACGTCTAATCTTGAAACAAAGACATCAATGTCCCTTGTAGGACACCCCAAAAATTAATGATAATCAGAGTCAGTCCCTGTAACAATTTATCCAACCAGGCTGTATACATTCATGGACCAGTAGGTTGTGCAAGCCTGATGACCCATGGGTCGAGACAACATACGACATGAGTCCCGACATGTGGAGAGTAGGCAGTGTGTAGTTGTGTGGTTAGACCCCACCTGCACCCAAAGTAAGGATGAGTGCTGTGGAGGAAGGCCAGTTGGGGGAACTATGGGTATGCAATTATGGGCCTAAGCATGCAGGTGTTGGCTGGTGCAGTTGTTTTCGGACTGCCCCAGGGATATCAGTAATATTTTGAATTGGGCAGAGTCTACGCCCATACCTCTCAACCTGTAAGAGCTAAACCACTGGACAGAACCTAAACCGTTGGGGGGACAAATATGGACAGAAAGCACATATTCCACTTACAACCTTAGAAAGCTGATAGAATAATAGGTTATGCATTAGCATGACACGTCTGAAGGATGTGGAGTTATAAACCCAGTTACTTGTCTGTATCTAATGGTGTCAGTTCCCAGGTATTTGCTAGACAGGTGCGGACTGTAAGAGAAACACACCAATATTATGAAGCAAACTCTGGACAGGCCGCGGATTCTGTACAGTCGACAGGCATGCTTACACCTAACGAGCAGCCATTCCTAATATGGGTTCCACTGCAGCACAGTCCAGTGTACATGGCAATGTACGGTATAACCATATGTGTTGTTGCATTACCAACTACACAACACCTATGAACACATGATCGCAACACCCCACTGTAGGCATGTAAGCCGATGTAATAGGCGTCGTAAGGTATTACTGAAGTCCTCACCGACACCCAGGGGTGTGAGTGTCCAACGCAAACACCAACTGCAGTGCATATGCACAGCTGTTGTCGTAGACCGTGTACCTATCAGACCCTGTTCCATTCCTCTTAATGTCTACTGGTACTCGTAGGTGACACCCTCTTCCCCCACTATATTGCCAGTATCTGGAACCCCAACCCACAGTTTGTGTGTAGTATCACAACTGTCCCACAGGACACATGTAATTAACACATGAAGGAACACCAACTGAACACCTGGAGCAGCACAGGTTCACCACCTTGCAAAACCCCCCCACCTCACACTCTATACCACAACATCAACTAGTGATACTGACACCTCTTGTCCTGCCTCGCATACAAATCCCAACATCCGACATACCTTTCCTATTGCTCCCCAAACAATTATACCTACGGGCTACTATACAGTTACAATGTCACCCCCACTACCTACCTACTCCCTAGCTATTCGCCTCTACTGTACCACACAGATATGGAATATGTACACCTACCCCGAATACCTGCATGTAACCTATCCTGATCTGTGAAACAGGAATCCAACCTCACCTTAAACTGACCTTTGTCAACAGTCATACCTCACATGTAAACTTGACCTAAGCATGGATAATACCGACAATTAAACGTAAACTTAGCATGTTTAATGGGGGACATAGCTATGTTAAGTCTATTACCCTCTATGAATGTGATCACCCCAGTATTAATTGGATACGTAGCTGGGGTCAATGTGGAGCTCTACACCCCAGGCCACCGCTGACAATGGACAAGCATACAGTCCGAGTGTCCCGGTTGACAGGTGTGAACAAAATGCATGACATTGCACATGTGTATGTGGGAACAAGTGGGTGTAAGTCTGTTTGGCCGCCGGTATGTGAGTACCATACTGGTGAAGCAATGTAGAGGCTAACTGAGCACAAGACGCCACAACCAAAGGTCAGTAATGCTGTGCTATGCGCAAACAAGCGCTTACCCACCTACAAATGTTCTACAGTGCCTCAGTCACTCTGTAGCTAACAGCTGTTGTTGTGGCCAGTAATAAAATAATCTGCACTGCCAGGTTGCAAACCTCCGATCCTGCACACTATAGTAGACATGAGTTCCACTAAGCCATGGCGGATACACATTCAGCTGCTGTGATCACAAACACATCATCCAGCACAGGCATCCAACAGTAGAGGAAATGTATATAAGTGTGTAGATTAAACCCAGAACACGTGTCCATTGCACAACCGCAGTATTATGAGCAGTCTATGTGCCGCAAAGAACAGTGCCTGTCCAATCATACTGCATAATACCGAAGGGAATAATGATATACGGTGCACACCGTGGGGGAGTGTGAGCGTGCTTCATGCACAGTATGTCACACCTGGGGCATTGGTACCGTGGAACCGGGAGATGAGGCTGGCCAGATGTGTGAGCAAAGACTGCTGCTACACAATACCCTGGCAGGATGCTACCAGTGGGAGGAACACTCTAGACCAGCTAGGTCTACTCCTGACACAACAACAGGTCTGTCCCTGGCGGGATGAACCAACAGTTGTGGGTCACATCGATGTCACCACCAGTATCGGAGGAGGATCAGGAGAAGGCTGGTACATATGTGGACTAAACGGATGAGGAGCCTGCAGACACTTGGGTGGGGACAGTATACTGGAGGTGTACCGAGATGTGAAGAGAGGGAAATGTGTGGAGGTGTACTATGGCAGGGCCAGCAACTGAGGAATGGATGGATGCTGTGTATGTGGAGCTCAGTGGCTGGAGAAAGGGAACATGTGTATGTCATTATGGTAGACATATGCAAACGAAGCAAAACAGCAATAGTGTAGTGGCCAGAGCATCCGCCTAACACGCACGCATTCCCGGGTCGAGGCCCACTGCAGCACATCCTATTTTCCATGTGATATCCGTATGTTACCTTCACCGAGTTGTATAACCTACTAAGTAACAACTATATTTGCACAAGAGTACTGCCTTAAATGCACATGTGAATTGTCATGCTGACTAAGGCACTAGTAGGCATGTGTAAGTGCATAACAGCAGTAGTACACATGGATACGCAGTGGTAAGTGTGTGTACGTGTATTCGAGCGGGAGTAAGCATTGCCTACATAGATTGAGCTAAGTAGATGCTAGTTGAGTGTAAGGCAACGCAACCCGAGCTTAGCATTGCTTAGCTCTGCGCATACACGTGCAC